>NW_028122661.1:0-113713 GCF_965194805.1 Balaenoptera borealis | reverse complement strand
GGAGGGGGTGCTAAAAACTGCTTTTTCATCTCTGGCTCAGAATATCAGATTTACCTTGGTTTTTCTTATGATTTAGAAAACTTGAGCTGTCTCTCCTTGGAATCATCAGGAGAAAAATACAGTATTTCAGGTTCATTCTTGAAACCAACTTCTCACGGTTAAGGTGTATTGGCTAAAAGATCTTCCTTCTTCAAGAGATTCCAAACCTCTGTAAGACACTTCATTGTAATTGGAGAAAAAAGAAGAATGAATTCAGGCCAGCAGCTGCAGGAGGCCAAGGCAGCCCCCAGGACTAGGGAAGGAGGAGGAGGAAGGGCTGAGAGTTGCCATTAGAGCAGACAACCTCCAGAGGGCGCTGAAGCACCGGCAGAGCCCACCTGCCACTCCCAGTTTGGCACTCCAGGGTCAGATTTGGGTTTGGAGATGGGGTTGCTGTAACCCCAAGGAGGTGAGCAGAGAGGAGGAGTTGATTACCGGTCTCCTCTGACTCTCTGACCCAAATTGCCTGGCTTCACAGGGGGGACAGGGTTTTGCTTTCAGCAAACTGATGGGGCACTTCCAGGCTGGTCGGGTTGCCCAGTGGCCCGACAGCCTGACAGGCTGACTGCGGTGTGACCGCCCTTTGTTTCTCCAGAATCTGTGCATCAGGAGGTGCATGGGTGCGGGAGCCCATCCACCGCCCCTCCCCCCAAGGGGGATGGCACCTTCCCTGGCTGTACCCTATGATCACCAGGTACTTGAAATGAATGCAAGTTTTTTGACTTCAAGGAAAAGCTCGCATAACCGTTTCTTCCTCATAATGTGTGGGATTTACTATAATGGAAGGACATTAGAAAGAACAGGTAGAAAACTCACCTGTTGGTCTCCATGTAGGAGTTTATTTTGCATGAATCCCTCCTACGTGAGTAGATAGCAGAGGTTGATTTTTGTTCCCGTGTGTGTAGTTGTGGCAGAGGATGTAGGTATGGTGATTTGAAGCCCTCAAAGAAATATTCTCAGAACTCTCAAGATTTCTCTTGATCGGAACCGAAAGAGACCTGGAAAAGGAGGAAAAGAAAAGGAGGAGGGAGAACGAATGACTGTTTCTCAGTAAATTCACCTTCCTGGTTGATTGTTCTGTCTTCTCATTTCTTTTAACTTCTATGTATGTCTAATGGAATAATGTAGAAAAGCTGATTTTTATGCTTTAAAAGATTTTACATCACAAAGAAACTAGAAGTGGCTAACAGAACTTATTCAAATCAATTTTGCATAGAGACTTTGATATTAAATTTGGATACTAAAATGGGTTTATCCCAATTTTCTCTTTCTTTTTGAGCGAATATTTGTAACATATTTTTGTAGATAATAATTTATCCTAGATATACAAAATTGTGAGAATGGGTACCATTTTTTACCACTTAAATGATTTCTTTTAAATGAATAGATTGTACACTTTAAATGCCAATGTTGTGTCTTACGTGTTGTTTTTTAATTCCTTGCTTTCCAAAACTTGTGTTTATTTAATTGATTTCTATCTAATAATCTGTGTCCCCCCTTTATTGTTTCTTACTTTATATTTTATTGATCTATAGTTAATTTACATTATTATATTAGTTTCAGAGGTACAGCATAGTGATTCATAAATGTTTAGGTTCTTCTCCATTTATAGTTATTATAAAAGAGTGGCTATATTCCCCATGCTATACAGTACATCACTGTAGATTATTGATTTTATACATAGTGGATTGTACCTCAAAATCTCCTACCACTATTTTGCTCCTCCACCCTATCTCTCCCTGCTGGTAACCACTAGTCTGTTCTTTAATCTGTGAGTCTGTTTTTTTGTTGTTATTGTATTCAATTTTTTAGATGCCACGTGTAAGTGATAACATACCATGCTTGTTTTCTCATACCATACCATGCTTTTTTTCTCATACCATACCATGCTTTTTTTCTCATAACATGCCATGCTTGTTTTCTCTGCGGCTTATTTTACTAAGCATAATACCCTCCAAATCCATCCATGTTCTTGCAAATGGCAAAATTTCATTTTTTGCTGAAGTCATCATAAAAAATCTTTTTTATCCACTAAGCTATTGATGAACACTTAGTTTGACTCTATATCTTGGCTATGGCAAATAACACTGTTATGAACATTGGTGTGCAGTTATTTTTTTTGAAATAGTGTTTTTGTTTTCTTCTGATATACCCAACAGTGAAATTGCTGGATATTATGGTAGTTCTATTTTTAGTTTTTTGTGGAACCTCCATTCTGCTTTCCACAGTAGCTGCACTACTTCACATTCACATCAAGAGTGTACAAGAGTTTCCCTTTCTCCACATCCTCACTAACCTTTGTTATTTGTGATCTTTTGGATGACAGCCATTCTGACAAGACTGAGGTGATATATCTCACGGTTTTGATTTGCATTTTACTGCCGATTAGCTATGTTTAGCATCTTTGTGAGTTCTGGCTGTCTATATGTAGTTTTTCCTTGGAAAAAATGTCTATTTAGGGCTTCTCATTTTTTAAAAAAAGATTTTGGGTGTTTTTTTGATATTGAGTTGTATGTGCTGTTTCTGTAGTTTAGGTATGAACCCTTGCTTGGTCATCTTTTTTGATGTTAACCTCTTATCATGTGCAAATATTGTCTCTCCCTCAGCAGGTTGTCTTTTCATTTTGTCTTTGGTTTCCTTTGCTGTGCAAAATCTTTTAAGTTTAGTGAAGTCCCATTTGTTTATTTTTGCTTTTATTTCATTTGCCTTAGTAGACTGAACCTAAAACTGTTGCTATCATTTATGTTGAAGAATGTTCTATATTTTCCTCTAGGGGTTTTATGGTTTCTGGTCCTACATTTAGGCCTTTATTCAGTTTTGCATTTATTTTATATATGATGTGCTAAAATAATCTAATTTTATTCTTTTCCATGTAGCTGACCAGTTTTCCCAGTACCACTTATTGAAGAGACAGTTTTTTCTCCATATTGCCTGCTTTGTCATAAATCAATTAAATATAAGTGGGTGGGCTTACTTCTGGGGTCTCTATTCTATTCCAGTGATCTTTGTGTCTGTTTTTGCTCTGGTCCCTTTCTCTTTGATTACTGTCGCTTTGCAGTATAGTCTGAAGTCAAGGTGCGTGATGCCTCCAGCTGTGTTCTTTCTCAAGATTGTTTGGCTATTTGGGGTCTTTGTGTTTCTATACAAATTTTAAAATTACTTTTTCAAGTTCTGTGAAAATGCTTTGGTATTCTGATAGGGATTGCATTAAATCTGTAGATTGTCTTTGGTAGTATGGTTATTTTAACAGTATTAATTCTTCCAGTCGATGCACATGCTATATTTTTCCATCTTTTTGTGTTGTCTTCAACTTCTTTCACCAATGGCTGATAGATTTCTGAGCACATGTCTTTTACCTGCTTAGGTGTGTTTATTCCTAGGTATCTTATTCTTTTTGATGTCATTGCATATGGTATAGTTTTCTTAATTTTCCTTTCTGACAGCTTTGAGTTTTGTTTTTTCTTCTTTTTCTAATTCCTTCAGGTGTAATGTTAGGTTGTTTATTTGATATTTTTCTTGATTCCTAAGAATAAGCTTGTATCACTATAACTTCCCCCTGTGAACTGCGTTGGCTGTGTCCCATAGATTTTGGATCATTTTGTGTTCATTTTCATTTGTCTTGGGTATTTTTAGAATCCCTCTTTAATTTCTTCAGTGTTCCTTTCTTCCCCTTTTATTCCCTTCATCTGTGATGTGAGGACTATCTTTAATATTATGTTTGGATTTCTTTCAGTTTTGTTTATGTGTGTGTGTGTGTGTGTGTGTGTGTGTGTGTGTGTGATTATTTAAGTTGCTGAGCTCTTAATTTCACATGGACACTAACAACCCTGCATTGTTACTCTGCTCCCCCACAGTTACTGAATTTGACCTTATATTTTACATCTACTTGTTTTGTGTGTCCCTTAACTTCTTATTGTGAATATAGATGATTTTATTACTGTTTTTTTTTTCATCCTTCCTATTAGCTGTGTCCATGGTTGATTTACTACCTTTGTTGAATATTTGCCTTAACCAATGAGGTTTTTCATTTAGTAGGTTTCCTTTCCTAATTTTTATGTTTCAATCGTGACCTTTTCTTTTTCACTTAGAAAAGCCCCTTTAAGATTTCTCATAAAGCTGGTTTGGCGATGTTGAGCTCTTTTAGTTTTGCTTCTCTGTAAAACTTTAGATCTCACCATCAAATCTGAAGGAGAGCCTTGCTGGGTAGAGTATTTTTGCTTATAGGCTTTTCCCTTTCATGACTTTAAATATACCATGCCACTCCCTTCTGGCATGCAGAGGTTATCCTGAAAAGTCAGCAGATAACTTTATGCAATTTCCCATGTTTGTAACTTGTTGCTTTTCCTTTGCTCCTTTTAATAGTGTCTTTTTATCTTTATTTTTTTTTCCATTTTAATTACAATGAGTCTTGGTGTGGTCCTCTTTGGGTTGATCCTGTTTTGGCCTTACTGTGTTTATTGGACTTGGATGTCTGTTTTCTTTCCCAGGTTAGGGAAGTTTTCAACTCTTATGTCTTCAGGTATGTTCTACACTGCTTTGTCTTTCCTTTTTTGCTTCTGGGACCAGTATAATGCAAATATTAGTACACTTGATGTTGTTTCACAAGTCTGTTCAACTTTCCTCATTTCATTTTAATCTATTGTTTTACCGTTCATCTTCAGTGATTGCCAGTACTCTGTCCTTCAGTTTTCTGATTCATTCCTCTGTATCATTTAGTCTACAGTAGTTTCCTTTAATGTATTTTTCATTTTGGTTATTGTATTCCTCATCTCTGTTTTGTTGTTCTTTAATGGTCTAACTCTTTTTAAAAAAAAATTCTAACTTCTTGCTCTGGTCGTCCATTCTTCTCCTGAGTTCTTTGATCATCTTTACAGTCATTACCTTGAACCCTTTGTTGAGGAGATTGGCTATCTCCACTTCACTTAGATCTTCTTCTGAATTCTTATCTTGGTCCTTCATTTGGATCGTGTTTCTGTGTCACCTCATTTTTCTTAACTTCCTGTTTTTATTGCTATGTGTGTAGTAGGTTCGTTACATTTCCTGACCTTGGGGAAGTGGCCTTTTGTAGGAGCTGTCCTATGGGTCCCAGCAGCCCCCTCTCCCCTGGTCACTAGAGCTATATATTCTAGGTGTACCCCCTATGTGGGCTGCTTGGGCTCTTCTGCTGTGGCGGGCTGACTACTGTGGGTAGTCTGGTAGGCTTGGCTGCCCCCAGACTGCTTGTTTGCCAGGCTCTGCCTTGTATGGAGGCTGTCTGTGCTGCTTGGTGAGACTAAATCATAAGGCAGCTGGCTGCACAACTCTGGGGGACACCAAATCTGGTGCTGGTTCACTTATGGGTAGAATTGCAGTCCAGGTGATATCAGGGCTAGTGCCCAGTCACTGGTTCTGGGGCTATGCTGGCTACTGGGAGGAAGAGACAGGTTCTGCGTTCTGGCTGCAGGGCCCAGGAGCCACAGAGTTGGTGTTGGATCACTGTTCCTGACACAGCTCTCTGCAGGGCCGGGGGTATCCCTAATCTTGTGTTGGCATTCTGATGGGCAGGGTCAGGACCCAGCTGAGTCCATGGCTGCTTCTGGCCTGCAATTAAGTGGCCTGGTTACACAGGCTGCTGGGCTGTGGTATTCCTGGAGCTGGTGTGTGCCTGTTGGTGTATGAGGCTGATCCCACTGCTAAAGCAGGTTTGCTGTTGGGTAGGTCCAAGCTCCATCCAGTCCCTGTGCAGTTACCACCTGCCGATGGTGAGGCTGACTCCAAGGCCAGAGCAGGCTCACTTGTCAGAGGGGCCAGGGACTCTGGGGCTGGTGCCTGTCCACTGAGGTGTGGAGGCTGGTCCTGGGGCTTTTGGTGGCTGGACCCATGTCCAGGGGCAGCTGTGCACTGAGAGGATCTGAAGGCAGCCTGTTTGCTGGTGGATGGGGCTATGCCCCTGCTCAGTTAGTTGCTTGGCCTGCAGCATCCTAGTACTTGCGTCTGTAGTCTGGTGGAAATGGGTGGGGCTCGGTCCTGAGGCTGATAAGCTACAGGGAGGATTCTGAAATTATGCTTGCTGGTACCAGCGTCCACGAGGTAGAAGGAGCTCCCCCGAATGGCTGCTGCCAGTGTCTCTGTCCCTGAGGCTGTGCTGTAGTTGCCTCTTGCCTCTCTGGGAGACTCTCCAAGATCAGGAGGTAGGTGTGACCCGGGATCCTTTCAAATGACTGCTTCTGTTCTGATTCTCAGATCATGTGGGATTTTGTGAGCATCTTTTAAGAGTGGAATCTCTATTTCCCACATCCCTCTGGCTCTCTGGAAAATAAGCACTACTGGTCTTCAAAGCCCAACTTTCTAGGAGCTCTTCTTTCCACAACAGGATCCCTGGGCTTGGGAGCCTGATGTTGGCTTCATACCCCTTGCTACCTGGGAGCACCTCTGAAATTGTAATTATCCTCCCATTTGTGGGCCACCCACTTGGTGGTATGGGTCTTGACTCTATTGAGATTTTGCCCTTCCTTTCTGTCTTGTCGAGGTGCCTTCCTTATATCTTTAGCTGTAAAACATCTTTTATGGTAGGTCCCGGCCTTTTTCATCAATTGCTGTTCTGTAAACAGTTGTGACTTTGGTGTGCCCATGAGAGGCATCAAGCTCTGGGTCTTTGAATGCTACCATGTTGGACAATCTCTCTACTTCATTCCTAAATCATATTATTTAAGTTTTCTTAGTATCTTATTTGATTAGCGACAGTTTGAAATTTATTATCACTCATGTTTACTTCGCCTGTCTAAAAAAATTGAATAGTGCATTCATTCAGTTTGAAATGAAGGTAGTGACCTGTGAATTTCCATACCTCAAAAATCAAGGATAGGACAAAAGCCTTTTCTACTTGTGTTACCCTCAAACTCTGCACCCCACCCCAGCCTGGGGATTAACCTCTTGCACCCATGCTCACCTTCTGTTTTCGGACCGTTAACCATCATTGCATCTGTATGTGTGTTGACAAAGTGAACTCTAGTCTTTGCAGTTTTTGTGTTTTGTTTTTTGGTTTAGGGAACAGTCCTACTATGAATGTACATTTACTGCTCTACTGAAGTTCATATATAAACCTGTCAAGCACATTACCAGAATTGGAATTGCTTGTATATACACTTTGATAAATTTTAGAGACAATGGTAGAACAGAAGTAAATTGTATTTCAAATGCCACAATATTCTCACACCATGAAAACCCTTCCCTTTTTAATATATTTGTGTGTAGTTTACCTTTATGCCCATACTATATTTCCCAGAGATGGGTAAGTGTTATGTTTCTTGCTGGCACATTTACCGTATTGTTCAAAGGCAGGCGTTTAGTGGTTTTAGCATGATCCTATTTCCATGAACTCGCAAATACAAGATCTTCTCTCACACTGTCTTTTACTCCCTGCTGTTTTATATTGCCCTCCTAATTCTCAGTCCTGGTCTTTCTTTATGTTCTTCATCAACCTGGATAGGTTATACTATTTTCTCCCTTATTCAAGACCAATAGAATAGAATAGAATACAACACCCAGAAGTAAACCCTGATATATGGCCAAATGATTTTTGACAAGTTGCCAAGACTTTTCAAAGTAGAAAGGATAGTATTTTCAACACATGGTGCTGAGAAGTCTTGTGGGCAACATGCAAAAGAAAGAGGATGGACCCTTACCTAACATCATATGCAAAAATTAATGAAAACGTATCAAGAAACTAAATATAAGACCTAATAATATAAAAAGTCTTAGAAGAAGATAGAGGACAAGAGCTTCATGATATTGGATTTGGCAGTGTTTTCCTCCATATGAAACGAAGGAACAACAAAGGTACAGCTAACAAAAAAATAAACAATTTTCAGTACATAAGTTAAAAAAAAAATGTGTATCAAAGAAATGTAAACAGAATAAAATGGCAACCCACAAGATGGGAGAAAATATTTCAGAGCCATCTATCTGACAAGAGATTTCTATTCAGAATATACAGAGAACTCCTACAACTGAACAAAAAGCAAACACCCTGATTCAAAAATGGATAAAAGACTTGAATAGATGGTTCTTCACAAAGATGTACAAATGACTAAGCACTTGAATAGATGCTCCATATCACTAAATGCATGTTTATATATTTGTGTGCATGCATATACACACAAGCACACACACACATACACAAGCAGAAAACAACTATTGGTGAGGATGTGAGGGAGTTGGAACCATTGTGCTATGTCAGAGGGAATGCAGAATGATACAGCTGCTTTGCAAAAGAGTATGGCAATTTTTCAGATATTGAAAAATAGACTTACTACATGATCCAGGAATTTTACTATGAGGTATACCCAAAGGTATTGAAATCAGGGTCTTAAAGAAATATTTGTACTCCAGTGTTTAGAGCAGTAATAATCACAGTAGCTAAAATATGAAAGCAACCTAAGTGTTCATCCACTAGTTCCTGGATAAGCAAAGTGTGGTATACCCATATAATACAATATTATTCAGTGTTAAAAAGGAAAAGATCTAGGAATATGCTACAACATGGATGAATCTTGAGGAAATTTAGCTACCAAAAATGCCATTTTTGTGACTTTTAGTGAGTCATAACAATACAACTACTTATTTCAATTATATGGGGGTACTTAGTGTAGTCAAAACCATAGAAATTGGGAGGGCAATGACGCTTTTCAGGTGGTTATGGAACAAAAAGGAAAGTTATATTTAAAGGATATAGAGTTACAGTTTTAAAACGTAGAAAAGAATTAGAAAGATAAATGGTGATGTTGATCGCCCAATAATATGAATGCATTTAATATCACTGAACGGTGCACTTTATAATAACTAACATGTTATATTTTATGTTATTTGATTTTACCAACATACAAAATTGGGAAAGAATGTAATATCAGGAAAGGGAGTGGACCTGGGATAGAGCAGAGAGTAATCAGAAGGGTGAGACACTGCATATGTTGAAGAAGAAGAGCTGAGAGTCTTCATTGGCCAGAAGAGACTTTATAAAAGAGAAAAAAAAAATTACTCTGAGGGTGTATTAGGTAGATATCTGTGGGTGTGCTGCTATCTCCCATGGGTTATCTTAAAGAGTCTTTAATAAAGTCCATAAGGCTTGCTGAGGCTTTTTTAAAAACTGGATTCCCTAGGAGATAATTAGAGGGTGGTACTTAAGTCTATGTCTAGGTTGACAGATTTTGCAGGGAAGACGAACCTGAGAACAGTGGAGGTCTTAAGAGTGTAAGTACATGGAAATTAGAAAAAAATAATAATGAAGGGAATTAGGAAAACTTTGGACTTTGAAGGTCATGTATTATTACTGAGTCAGACCTGAGGTTTCTAAGGAGTTATATACACAGTTGCTATTTGGATTACTTGTTGATAAAGATAAGTGGAAAAACTAGAGTCGTTCCCAAGTGTAGGTAAGATATAATGAGAGGATGGAGGTGGAAAGTAGGGAGACCCAGAGAAAAGTGGGAAGGTCATATTGGGCCAAGATGGTGGTAATATCCGACAGAACAGACGGTAGGACAGACGATGGATTCATCTTTTTTATTTCGCCTCCCCCCCCCCTCATCCTTAATAATTCTTTGGGAATATTTCACTGCTCTGTGATGCAGGTACAGAATTCGAGTGAGGAGGCTACACCTTCAGTGTCCAGCTGTCTGAGTCCTCAGTGTGCTTCAAATGATGGAGAACTATTGCTTCTTTATGAGAAGGGTTAGTACCTCGTAGCTAAGCTTAAGCTGGAGCTTATGCAATATTGATTCCATTTTATATATACTGTTGGCATGGAGGTTCCTCCTCCTCTTTTCTTGAACATTATGAAATGAATCTATATTTCTCAGTATTTGGGTATATCAGATAAATACGTTAAGTAAAGGAATCTTATATATTGCTCCCTGCATAGTTTGCTCTTTCTTGTTTCTCTTTTACCTTTACTAAATTAGCACAGGGAGAGACCTTGAAATGTTCTAATCAGGAGAGATTAGAACATCATATTTCTAGAGAGGTTGGTTGGACAGAGCAGGGGTCCCAGTGAGAATCCAAGCTTCTGTTTCTACTTGGAAGTGTACCTGTGTAGAATAGAGGGCTCCAGGAAATATCCTAGAATATTCCAATGTCCCTGTGGGAGATCATTAAGAGAGGCAGGATCTGGTACCAGATCAGTGTACTATGACATGTTTGTCAGTCATCTGATGTGAGATTCTCAGAGCCAATCCCATATGGTAGGGCTGAGTGCAGAGTGATGAAGAACCTGTGAAAGCCTTTGATTGCATGTTAAAGATGAAGCTCTGATTTCGGGGAGAATTTTCTTACCTGACTGAATGTCACCCTTCTGTGGGGATGAGATTCTGTGCTTTTCGTCTGTTGATGACCACTGACTGCAGATCATTAGAGGATCATGTCTAGAAAACATTCTTTATTTAATTTCTTAAAGAAGAAAGCATAGAAAGCATTTTTATCCACTTTCAAATTGAGGATCAAGGGGAATGACATCAGTGAAAATGTCAGAGTAGGGAGCTCTGGCTTGTGTCCATCCCCAGAAACACTGACATACGTGGTAAAACCTGTCAAAATGACCCTATCAACACCTGTAAGTTTTCTTTTCTTTTCACGCTGTAGATTTATCTTTCATTGAAACTTGACTTACTACAGGATGTGGAGAATAAACAGGGAAGTAGAAACTGTATTTCCTGATGAGAGAATCACTAAGTCACATTAGCTGTTCTGAACTCTGCCTTACTCACCGTGACTCTAATTAAAACAAACAAACAAACAAAACACTTTTTTTTTGGTAAGTCAGTTCTGACATTTCCTCGTTAAAGACAAGGTAACAGATACAGACTTAGATCTACCAGAATTGAGCAAACTTTTGATTGTACCTGTGTTGAACATATGAGCATGACCTGCTACAAATCTTCATTATACTTATTGCCACAACGGACAAATTCCCTTTTTCCACTCCTGATATGTTGCATGTAAGGAATGCATAGGTCACTAACCCCAGCTGGTCACAGGTAAACTCTGCCCTGCCACATGGATTACTGCATGTTTTCCTGCTGGAAGACCACACATTCTCGAGGATCATGCCTGCAGAGTATCTGGGCTCTTCTTTTTTTCTGGATAAAGGTTAGATAATCACCTAATTTTATGAGAAATATATAAATTGTATTTGCATATTCTTCAGGTTTTTATTTATCCATTCTCTTTCAAGTCCTAAGTGCAAATATTAAAGTGATTTCCAAGAGGGTGGTATATAAGACAGCTCCAAAATTAGCAATAAATCATAATACAATTGTGAATGCATTAATGTGTGATTAATATGTAGATACTTATGTAAATGCAAGTTTAGTAATGCTTTGTGGAGAGCTTCAGAATCTAGGTATTAAAAAAAAAAAAAAGAAGGAGTTCTTGAAACTCTCAGGGAATTATAGAGAAGTCTTTGTGTCTATAAATATCATTCTGAAATAATGCATATTCTCAGAAATAAACTAGGCATAACATTGTAGGAAAAAACTTCATGAAATGAAAGAGCATGTGAGATGGCCATACAAGAAAAAGAATATTCTCAGAGAATAATGAACAGTGTGGAGTTCAGCAGAAGGGTCATACACATTCAGAGAGCAAAACTTTGGAGAGCCTAATTGTGAGTTCCTCATATTTCATCTTTGGAGACACGGTAGTCATTTGAAATATGATGCTATAAGATGACGTTAACATACTTAAATACTTTCGTTTAGAAATGACCACTTAGAACCAGAGTAAATGAAAGAGAACACAACATTATGTTTATGTTGATTTTTAAAGACCTCAGGTGAGTGCTGATTATTTAAAAATGCATGATGTCTTTCACTGCAAAGTAAATGAGCTGTTACAGTGGAGGATTACTGGACTGAATGTCAATATTATGACATAGTATGAGTGTGTTTCGTGTTTGGTAATTGCAACCATTGTTGCTTTTGTTGTGGTCATCCATTTACAGTGCTTGGTGTCAGTTGATTTATCTCTTGTAAAAATAAAATACAGTCTGTGTGCGTGTGAAAAAAAAACATACATGATGTCTTGACTAAAGTTGTATGGAATTTGAGATCTGGAAAAAAGCATTTCTTTTCTGTAATGCTAGGATGATAATTGGACATTTTTGCAAGAAAGAGATTTCAGGATGCAAATCTCGTGTCTCTAAGGTGGGAAGTCAGTTCATGGTGGAACATTCTATTAAACTTGTGTGAGTGGAGAAATATTTCTTTGGAAGGAAGAGGTCACGAATCCCTTTTTAATAGTTAATGGTTTATAGCATACCGAATGAGCAAAATGGCTATTTCTGAACTTTAGAAAAAAATAATATAGTTTTTCTGCATTTATAACATGAGGCTGATGTAAAATATCAAAAATTCTTTATTTTGAAAAGCAATGTAATCAATTTGACATAATTCATATATATTGAACCTGTGGTACACACACACACAGTAAAACTTACATTCAGAAAATTGTTTGCACTTAAGAAATATTTTCAAGTGTAGTTGATTTACAATGTTGTGGGTTTTTTTAAATACATGTTTATTGGAGTATACTTACTTTATAACACTGTATTAGTTTCTGCTTTACAACAAAGTGAATCAGCTATATGTATACATATATTCCCCATATCCCCCCCCCCTTGAGCCTCCCTCCCACACTCCCTATCCCACCCCTCTGGGAGACATAAAGCACCGAGCTGATCTCCCTGTGCTATGCGGCAGCTTACCACTAGCTATTTTACATTTGGTAGTGTATATATGTCAGTGCTACTCTCTCACTACGTCCCTGTCTCCCCTTGCCCCTTGTGTCCTTAAGTCCGTTCTCTACATCTGTGTCTTTATTCCTGCCCTGTCACTAGGTTCGTCAGTACCATTTTTCTAGATTCCATATATATGTGTTAGCGTACGGTATTTGTTTTTTCTCTTTCTGACTTACTTCACTCTGTATGACAGACTCTAGGTCCAACCACCTCACTGCAAATAACTCAATTTTGTTCCTTTTTATGGCTGAGTAATACTCCATTGTATAGATGTGCCACATCTTCTTTATATATTCATCTGTCGATGGACATTTAGGTTGCTTCTATGTCCTGGCTATTGTAAATAGTGCTACAGTGAACATTGTGGTACATGTATCTTTTTGAATTATGGTTTTCTCCGGGTATATGCCCAGTAGTGGGATTGCTGGGTCGTATGGTAGTTCTATTTTTTAGCTTTTAAGGACTCTCCATACTGTTCTCCATAGTGGCTCTATCAGTTTACATTCCCACCAACAGTTCAGGAGGGTTCCCTTTTCTCCACACCCTCTGCAGCCTTTACACATTGTTGTATTAATTTCTGCTGTGCAGCAAAGTGATTCAGTTTTATATATATCTATCTATATATCTATCTATATCTATGTATCTATATCTATATATCTATATATATTCTTTTCCATTATGGTTTATCACAGGGTATTGAATATAGTTTCCTGTGCTCTACAGTAGGTCTTGGTGGGTTGTCCATCCTATGTAGAATAGTTTGCTTCTGCTATTCCAAAACTCCCAATCTTTCCTTCACTCTCTCCTTGGCAACCACAACTCTCTTTTCTATATCTGTGTGTTTGTTTCTGTTTCGCTGACATGCTCATTTGTGTCCTGTTTTCGATTCCACATGTAGGTGATATTATATGGTATTTGTCTTTCTCTCTCTGACTTACTTCACTTAGTATCATTATCTCTAGGTCCATCCATGTTGCTGCAAATGGCATTATTTCATTCTTTTTTATGTCTGAGTAATATCTTTTGTATACGTATACCACACCTTCTTTATACACTCATTTTTCAATGAACATTTAGGTTGTTTCCATGTCTTGGCTGTTATAAATAGTGCTGCTATGAACATAGGGTTTCATGTATCTTTTTGAATTATAGTTTTGTCTAGATATATGTCCACAAGTGGGATTGCTAGATCATATGGCAACTCTCTTTATAGTTTTTTTGAGGAACCTCCATACTGTTTTCCATAGTGGCTGCACCAACTTACATGGCCACCGACAGTGTAGAAGGGTTCCCTTTTCTCCATACCCCCTCCAGCATTTGTTAATTGTAGATTTTCTTTTTAATGATGGCCATTCTGATCAGTGTGAAGTGATACCTCATTGTAATTTGGATTTGCATTTATCTAATAATTAGTGATGATGAGCACCTTTTCATGTGCCTATTGGCTCTCTGTATGTCTTCTTTGGAGAAATGTTTATTTAGGTCTTCTACCCATTTTTCCATTGAGTTATTTGTTATTTTGTTATTGAGTTGTATGAGCTGTTTGTATGGTTTGGAAATTAAGCCCTTGTCAGTCTCATCATTTGCTAATATTTTCTCCCAGTCCATAGGTTGTATTTTCATTTTGATTATGGTTTCCTTTGCTGTGCAAAAGCTTATAAGTTTGATTAGTTCCTGTTTCTTTTTTGCTTTTACAGTAAGTCCCCTACATATGAACAAGTTCTGTTCCAAGAGTGCGTTTGTAAGTTCAATTTGTTTGTAAGTCCAACAAAGTTCGCCTAGGTACCCAACTTACACAGTCGGCTGTATGGTATTGTACCGTAATAGGTTTATAATACTTTTCACGCAAACAATACATAAAAAACAAGCACAAAAACAAAGAAAGCATTTTTAATCTTACAGTACAGTAACTTGAAAAGTACAGTAATACAGTACAACAGCTAGGATACTCGGGCTGGCATCGAAGGAACAGGCGAGCAGAGTTACTGATTGGAGGAGGGAGGGGAGGTGGGAGATGGTAGGGGTGAAGGATTATCAACAGTAGGAGACAGAGGGCAAGCTGCAATTTCACTCATACCTGCCGTTGATGGCAAAGGTTCTGGTTCCTTGCTGGATTTAATTCTATCTACCCTCTTGAAAGAATGATCCATTGATGTCTGGGTAGTAGCTCTTTTTTTCTCATCATAGATGACAAGGTAACACTGGATTGCAATCTGAATGGCTGCTGCCACCTTTGGGTCCCATTCTAGGTTCGGGTCCTGTGCCTCAAAAACTAACAGTGCTTCCTCAAATAACGAAGATTCCCTTGCCATTTTCTGTGTCGTGAATCTCTTCAGTTCTTCAGTTACTTTTTCTTCCTCCTGTCCCTCTTCATCCTTTCTCTGGGCCTCCAATTCCATCAGTAAGCTCCTCATGTTGCACAGCAAGGAGTTCAGCGAAATCGTCCTCTTGCAGATCTAGCTCCAGCTTCTCGCTGAGGGTCACTACGTTGCTGAAGACCTCTTCGGACTTCTGATCTACCTTCTCAAATCCACAAAAATCATGAACAAACTGTGGGCAAAGGTTCTTCCAAACCCCATTCATCGTGACCGCCATACCCTCACACCATGCAAAGTCAATGTTTTTTATGGTCTTGTAGATGTTATAGTCCTCCCAAAGCTGTCCCTAGGTTGTTCCTGATTTGTCACTTACCTTTACTGCCTGACAAAAAGTGTGACATAAATAATATTTCTTGAAAGTCGCTATAACGCCCTGGTCCATAGGTTGGATGAGCAATGTAGTATTTGGTGACAGATGCAGTACTTTGACGTTGGGATGAAAGTCATCCATGAATGGGGGGTGGCCCAGAGCATAGTCGAGCAGCAAAAGAATGTTTTGCTGGAACGTCCTTCTCCAAGCAATATTTCTCTACATCTGGGATAAAGTGGTGGCAAAACCAGTCCTGGAACGTGGCCTGTGTAATCCGGGATTTGGGGTTACGCTTCCACACAACAGGAAGAGAGCCCTTGGCTATGTTTTTAAGGGTTCTTGGGTTCTGTGAATGATAAACTAAGAGAGGTTTCAGCTTCAATTCACCGGAAGCATTGCCACCAAACAACAGTTAGCCTATCCTTTGCTGCTTTACAGCCCAGCATCAACTTTTCCTCCTTACTGACGTAACTTCGGTCTGGCATCCTCTTCCAGTACAGTTGTGTCTCATCCACATTAAAAACCTGGTTGGGTAAATACACACCATCATCAATAATTTCTCAAAGTGTTTCTGGAAGTTCCTGGACAGCTATCCTATCTGCACTTGCTGTCTCTCCACTTACTTTTACATTGTGAAGGCTGGCTCTAGCCTTGAACCGATGAAACCAGCCATGGCTGGCATTAAAAGATGTGCCCTCTGATTCTTTGCCATGTTTCTTCTTCAAGTCTTCATAAAGGCTTTTAGCTTTCTCTTGAATCAGCATTAAGTTGAGAAGGACTCAGCGCTGATGTTGATCCTGCATCCGCACACTGAGAAGTTTCTCCATCTCCTCCATCACTTTTCCATGCTTCTTGGATATTGTGTCAACATCGTCGGCACAGCAGACTTCACATGTTCCATGATCTTGTCCTTGTTCTTTAGATTCGTGCCAATGATTGAATGATTCATATTATAAGAATGAGCGATGTCTAACATCTTTTTGCCTCGCTCCACTCTCTCAATTACTTTCACTTTTGTTTCCGTCATTATCGCTTGGCGCTTCTTAACAGTACCAGCTACATCACCTCTGCTTTTACGCTTGCTTCCAGACATCTTGGGCTTGAAATAAAGGTACTGTACTACTGTACTCTATACAGTACTGCAAAGTACACAAAAGCACAACCACATATAGAGGAAGCACGCACGTGACAATGTATGCCAGACACGTGAACTAACTTACATGATTGGACACGCGAATGGACGTTTGCATCTTTGAAAGTTTGCAACTTGAAGGTTCGTATGTAGGTGACTTACTGTATTTGTACTGCCTAGGGAGAACTACCTAGGAAAATTTTGGTATGACTTATGTCAGAGAATGTTTTGCTTATGTTCTCTTCTAGGAGTTATATGGTGTCCTATCTTATATTTAAGCATATAAGCCGTTTTGAGTTTATTTTTGTGTATGGTGTGAGGGTATGTTCTGACTTCACTGATTTGCATACGGCTCTCCAACTTTCAAAACACCACTTGCTGAAGAGACTGTCTTTTCCCCATTGTATATTCTTGCCTCCTTTGTCAAAGATTAATTGACCATAGGTGTGAGGGTTTATTTCTTAGCTCTCTATTCTATTCCATTGATCCAGGTATCTCTTTCTGTGCCAATACAATGTGGCTTTGATTACTGTAACTTTGTAGTATTTTCTGAAGTTTAGGAGGGTTATGCCTCCTGCTTTGTTCTTTTTCCTGGGGATTGTGTTCACATTTCTGACTTTTTATGGTTCCAGATACATTTTAGGATTATTTGTTCTAGTTCTGGGGAAAATGTCATGGGTAATTTGATAGGGATCACATTAAATCTGTAGATTGCTTTGGGTAGTATAGCCATTTTAACAGTATGAATTCCTCCCATCCAAGAGCGTGGGATGTCTTTCCATTTCTTTGAATCATCTTCAGCTTCCTTTACTAATGTTTTGTAGTTCTCAGTATATAAGTCTTTCACCTCCTTGGTGAGGTTTATTCCTAAGCATTTTATTTTTTTGATGCCATTAATAAAAGGATTGCTTGTTTACATTTCCTTTCTGATATTTCATTGTTAGTGTAAAGAAATGCAACCAGGGACTTCCCTGGTGGCTCCGTGGTTGAGAATCCGCCTGCCAATACAGGGGACACGGGTTTGAGCCCTGATGCAGGAAGATCTCACATGCCGTGGAGCCACTAAACCTGTGTGCCACAACTACTTAGCCTGCACTCTAGAGCCAGTGAGCCACAAATACTGAGCCCATGTGCCACAACTACTTAAGCCTGCATGCCTAGAGCCCGTGCTCCACAATAAGAGAAGCCACTGCAATGAGAAGCCTGCGCACCACAAGAAAGTCTAGTCCCCACTGGCCACAACTAGAGAAAGCCCGTGCACAGCAATGAAGACCCAATGCAGCCAAAATAAATTTAAAAAAAAAAGAAAGAAAAACCAGGAAATGCAACCAATTTATATATGTTAATCTTGTATCCTGCTACTTTGCTGAATTTGTTTATCAGTTCTAGTAGTGTTTGTGTGGGATTTTTAGGGTTTCCTTTATATATATTATCATGTCATCTGCATATAATGACAACTTTACCTCTTCCCTTCCAATTTGGTTAGATTTTATTTCTTTTTCTTGTCTGATTGTTGTGGTTAGGGCTTCCAATACTATGTTGAAGAGAAGACGTGGGAGTGGGCATCCTTGTCTTGTTCCAGATTTTAGCGGGAAGGCTTTCAGCTTATGAACGTTGAGTATTATATTGGCTGTGGGTTTGTCATAAATAGCTTTTATTATGTTGAGATATGTTTCCTCTGTACCCACGTTGGTAAGTGTTTTTACCATGAATGGATGTTGAAGCTTTTCAAATGCTTTTTCGCCATCTACTGAGATGGTCGTTTGTTTCTTGTTTTTCCTTTGTCGATGGGGTGTATCATGTTGATTGATTTGCATATGTTGAAACAGCTTTGTGAAACTGGGGTGAATCAAATTTGGTCATGGTGTATGATCCTCTTATGTGTTGTCGGATTCGGTTTTCTAATATTCAGTTGAGAATTTTTGCATCTATATTTATCAACGATATTGGCCTGCAGTTTTCTTTTTTGGTAGTGTCTTTCTCTGTGTTTTTTTTTAAAGTCTTTATTGAATTTGTTCCAATATTGCTTCTGTTTTATGTTTTGGTTTCTTGTTTGTGAGGCATGTGGGATCTTAGCTCCAAAACCAGGGATCGAACAGGCACCCCCTGCACTGGAAGGCGAAATCTTAACTGCTGGACCACCAGAAAAGTCCCCATCTGTTTTATTTGTTTTTTTTTTTTTTAAGTAAATTTCTTTCTTTCTTTATTTTTGGATGCATTGGGCATTCGTTGCTGTGCTCGGGCTCTCTCTAGTTGTGGTGAGCGGGGACTACTCTTCGTTGTGGTGTGCAGGCTGTTCATTGTGGTGGCTTCTTTTGTTGCAGATCATGGGCTCTAGGTGCGTGGGCTTCAGCAGTTGTGGCTATCAGGCTCAGTAGTTGTGGCTCGTGGGCTGTAGAGCGCAGGCTCAGTAGTTGTGGCACACAGGCTTAGTTGCTCCATGGCATGTAGGATCTTTCCAGACCAGGTCTCGAACCTATGTCCCCTGCAGTGGCAGACAGATTCTTAACCACTGTGCCACCAGGGAAGTCCCCCCTCCCCATCTGTTTTTGATATCAGCGTGATAGTGGCTTCATAGAATGTCTTTGGAAGTATTCCTTACTCTTCAATCTTTTCGAAGAGTTTGAGAAGAATCAGTGTAAGTTCTGCTTTTTATATTTGGTAGAATTTGCCTGTGAAACCATCTGATCCTGGACTTCTGTTGGTAGGGAGTTTTTTTAAATTACAGATTCTATTTTTTTAAAAATTCTATTTATTTATTTATTTATTTTGGCTGTGTTGGGTCTTCGTTTCTGTGCAAGGGCTTTCTCTAGTTGCAGCGAGCGGGGGCCACTCTTCATCACGGTGCGTGGGCCTCTCACTATCGTGACCTCTCTTGTTGTGGAGCACGGGCTCCAGACGCTCAGGCTCAGTAGTTGTGGCTCACGGGCCCAGTTGCTCCGCGGCATGTGGTATCTTCCTAGACCAGGGCTCGAACCCGTGTCCCCTGCATTGGCAGGCAGATTCTCAACCGCCGCGCCACCAGGGAAGCCCTCTATTTTGCTTTTAGTGATCAGTATGTTCAAGTTATCTATTTCTTCTTGATTCAGTTTTGTTCGGCTGTAAAAGAACAAAATATATTTTTAAGTTATGTTAGCAGCTAAATACTTACCATGTATTAGACCACAAAAGAGAGAAGAAAAAATATTAAAATATTTTTTCAAATACAACAAGTATTGAAATGTTTTAAAGAAATTGGTATAATAATACTAATTACAATAATGACAAATTGTTCTGAACTTAAAGACTACTTATATCTAAGATGCATATTATATGCTTATTGTTTTATTGTTTTTAAATACATGGAATGTTTTCTCCTTTCTAATGTAATTCTTTTATTTTACCTGTATATTGTGAAAAAAATTTAGTTGCACATAATATAAAAAATTACACTTTAATAGGAGATATTAATCCATTTACATTTACTATAGTACTGAAAATACTTAGGTTTAGCATTCCATGTCACTGAGTGCTCTTTTTTATTTATTTATTTTTAAAAAAAGATTTAATTTGGGGGGGGCATAAATTATTCATTTATTTATTTAATTTTAACATCTTTATTGGACTATAATTGCTTTACAATGGTGTGTTAGTCTCTGCTTTAGAACAAAGTGAATCAGCTATACATATCCATATATCCCCATATCTCCTCCCTGTTGCGTCTCCCTCCCGCCCTCCCTATCCCACCCCTCTAAGTGGTCATAAAGCACTGAGCTGATCTCCCTCTTCTATGCAGCTGTTTCCTACTAGCTAGCTATTTTACATTTGGTAGTATATATAAGTCCATGCCACTCTCTCACTTCGTCCCAGCTTACCCTTCCCCCTCCCCATGTCCTCAAGTCCATTCTCTATGTCTGCGTCTTTATTCCTGTCCTGTCCCTAGGTTCCTCCCAACCGTTTCTTTTCCTTTTCTTTTTAGATTCCACATATATGTGTTAGCATACAGTATTCGTTTTTCTCTTTCTGACTTACTTCACTCTGTATGACAGACTCTAGGTCCATCCATCTCACTACAAATAACTCAATTTCATTTCTTTTTATGGCTGAGTAATATTCCATTTTATATTGAAGATGTGCAACATCTTTTTTACCCATTCATCAGTTGATGGACACTTAGGTTGCTTCCATGTCCTGGCTATTGCAAATAGAGCTGCAATGAACATTGTGGAACATGACTATTTTTGAATTATGGTTTTCTCCAGGTATATGCCCAGTAGTGGGATTGCTGTGTCATATGGTAGTTCTATTTTTAGTTTTTTAAGGAACCTCGATACCGTTCTCGATAGTGGCTCTATCAATTTACACTCCCACCAACGGTGCAAGAGGGTTCCCTTTTTTCCACACCTCTGCAGCATTTATTGTTTGTAGATTTTTTTGATGATGGCCATTCTTACCTGTGTGTGGTGATACCTCATTGTAATTTCGAGTTGCATTTCTCTAATGATCAGTGATGTTGAGCATTCTTTCATGTGTTTGTTGGCAATCTGTATATCTTCTTTGGAGAAATGTCTATTTAGGTCTTCTGCCCATTTATGGATTGGGTTGTTTGTTTGTTTGTTTGTTTTTGATATTGAGCTGCATGGGCTGCTTGTAAAGTTTGGAGATTAATCCATGGTCAGCTGCTTCGTTGGCAAATATTTTCTCCCATTCTGAGGGTGGCCTTTTCGTCTTGTTTACGTTTTCCTTTGCTGTGCAAAAGCTTTTAAGTCTCCTTAGGTCTCATTTGTTTATGTTTCTTTTTAATTTCCGTTTTCTAGGAGGTGGGTCAAAAAGGATCTTGCTGTGATTGATGTCATAGAGTGTTCTGCCTATGTTTTCCTCTAAGAGTTTGATAGTGTCTGGCCTTACATTGAGGTCTTTAATCCATTTTGAGTTTATTTTTGTGTATGGTGTTAGGGAGTCTTCTGATTTCATCCTTTTACCGGTAGCTGTCCAGTTTTCCCAGCACCACTTATTGAAGAGGCTGTGATTTCTCCATTGTATATTCTTGCCTCCTTTATCAAAAATAAGGTGACCATATGTGTATGGGTTTATGTCTGGGCTTTCTCTCCTGTTCCATTGCTCTATATTTCTGTTTTTGTGCCAGTACCATACTGTCTTGACTACTGTAGCTTTGTAGTATTGTCTGAAGTCAGGGAGCCTGATTCCTCCAGCTCTGTTTTTCTTCTCAAGATTGCTTTGGCTGTTCGGGGTCTTTTGTGTTTCCATACAAATTGTGAAATATTTTTGTTCTAGTTCTCTGAAAACTTCCATTGGTAGTTTGATAGGGATTGCATTGAATCTGTAGATTGCATTGGGTAGTAGAGTCATTTTCACAATGTTGATTCTTCCAATCCAAGAACGTGGTATATCTCTGTATCTGTTTGTGTCATCTTTGATTTCTTTCATCTGTGTCTTATAGTTTGTTGAGTAAACGTCTTTTGTCTCCTTAGGTAGGTTTATTCCTAGGTATTTTATTCTTTGTGTTGCAGTGGTAAATGGGAGTGTTTCCCTAATTTTTCTTTCAGAATTTTCATCTTTAGTGTATAGGAATGAAAGAGATATCTGTACATTAATTTTGTATCCTGCAACCTTACCAGTTCATTGATTAACTCTAGTAGGTTTCTGGTAGCATCTTTAGGATTCTCTATGTATAGTATCATGTCATCTGCAAACAGTGAGAGCTTAACTTCTTCTTTTCCGATTTGGATTCCTTTTATTTCTTTTTCTTCTCTGATTGCCGTAGCTAAAAATTCCAAAAGTGTGTGGAATAATAGTGGTGAGAGTGGGCAACCTTGTCTTGTTCCTGATCTTGGTGGAAATGTTTTCACTTTTTCACCATTGAGAACGATGCTGGCTGTGGGTTTGTCATATATGGCCTTTATTATGTTGAGGAAAGTTCCCTCTATGCCTACTTTCTGGAGGGTTTTTATGATAAATGGGTGTTTAATATTGTCGAAAGCATTTTCTGCATCTATTGAGACGACCATATGGTTTTTATCCTTCAGTTTTTTAATATGGTGTATCACATTGATTTGCATGTACTGAAGAATCCTTGCATCCCTGAGATAAACCCCACTTGATCATGGTGTATGATCCTTTTAAGGCGCTGTTGCATTCTGTTGGCTAGTATTGTGCAGTGGATTTTTGCAGCTATGTTCATCAGTGATATTGACCTGTAGTTTTCTTTCTTTGTGACATCTTTGTCTGGTTTTGGTGTCAGGGAGATGGTGGTCTCATAGAATAAGTTTGGGAGAGTTCCTCCCTCTGCTATATTTTGGAAGAGTTTGAGAAGGATAGGTGTTAACTCTTCTCTAAATGTTTGATAGAATTTGCCTGTGAAGCCATCTGGTCCTGGGCTTTTGTTTGTTGGAAGATTTTTAATCACAGTCTCAAGTTCAGTGCTTGGGATTGGTTTGTTTGTAGTTTCTATTTCTTCCTGGTTCAGTCTTGGAAGGTTGTGCTTTTCTAAGAATTTGTCCATTTCTTCCAGGTTGTCCATTTTATTGGCATATAGTTGCTTGCAGTAATCTCTCATGATCCTTTGTATGTCTGCAGTGTCAGTTGTTACTTCTCCTTTTTCATTTGTAATTCTGTTGATTTGAGTCGTCTCCCTTTTTTTCTTGATGAGTCTGGCTAATGGTTTATCAATTTTGTTTATCTTCTCAAAGAACCAGCTTTTAGTTTTTTTGATCTTTGCTGTTGTTTCCTTCATTTCTTTTTCATTTATTTCTGGTCTGATCTTTATGATGTCTTTCCTCTGCTGACTTTGTTTCTTTTTTTCTTTCTTTCTCTAATTGCTTTAGGTGTAAGGTTAACTTGCTTATTTGAGATAGTTCTTGTTTCTTGAGGTAGGATTGTATTGCTATAAACTTCTCTCTTAGAACTGTTCTTGCTGCATCCCATAGGTTTTGGGTCTTCATGTGTTCATTGTCATTTGTTTCTAGGTATTTTTTAATTTCCTCTTTGATTTCTTCAGTGGTGTCTTGGTTATTAAGTAGTGTATTGTTGAGCGTCCATGTGTTTCTATTTTTTACAGATTTTTTTCCTGTAATTGATATCTAGTCTGATAGCATTGTGGTCGGAAAAGATACTTGATACGATTTCAATTTTCTTATATTTACCAAGGCTTGATTTGTGACCCAAGATATGATCTATCCTGGAGAATGTTCCAGGAGCACTTGAGAAAAAGTGTATTCTGTTGTTTTTGGATGGAATGTCCTATAAATATCAATTAAGTCCATCTTGTTTAATGTATCATTTAAAGCTTGTGTTTCCTTATTTATTTTCATTGTGGATGATCTGTTCATTGGTGAAAGAGGGGTGCTAAAGTCCCCTACTATGATTGTGTTACTGTTGATTTCCCCTTTTATGGCTGTTAGCATTTGCCTTATGTATTGAGGTGCTCCTATGTTGGGTGCCTAAATATATGCAATTGTTATATCTTCTTCTTGGATTGATCCCTTGATCATTATGTAGTGTCCTTCTTTGTCTCCTGTAATAGTCTTTATTTTAAAGTCTTTTTTGTCTGATATGAGAATTGCTACTCTAGCTTTCTTTTGATTTCCATTTGCATGGGATATCTTATTCCATCCCCTCACTTTCCATCTGTATGTGTCCCTATGTCTGAAGTGGGTCTCTTGTAGACCACATACATACCGGTCGTGTTTTCGGATCCATTCAGCCAGTCTATGTCTTTCGGTTGGAGCATTTAATCCATTTACATTTAAGGTAATTATTGATATGTATGTTCTTATTACCATTTTCTTAATTGTTTTGGGTTTCTTAGTGTAGGTCTTTTCCTTCTCTTGTGTTTCCTGCCTAGAGAAGTTCCTTTAGCATTTGTTGTAAAGCGGGTTTGGTGGTGCTGAATTCTCTTAGCTTTTGCTTGTCTGTAAAGGTTTTAATTTCTCTGTCGAATCTGAACGAGATCCTTGGTGGGTCGAGTAATCTTGGTTGTAGCTGTTCCCCTTTCATTACTTTAAATATGTCCTGCCAGTCCCTTCTGGCTTGCAGAGTTTCTGCTGAAAGTTCAGCTGTTAACCTTATGGGGATTCCCTTGTATGTTATTTGTTGTTTTTCCCTTGCTGCTTTTAATATTTTTTCTTTGTATTTAATTTTTGATAGTTTGACTAATATATGTTTTGGCATGTTTCTCCTTGGGTTTATCTTGTATGGGACTCCCTGCGCTTCCTGGACTTGATTAACGATTTCCTTTCCCATATTAGGGAAGTTTTCAACTATAATCTCTTTAAATATTTCCTCAGTGTCTTTCTTTTTCTCTTCTACTTCTGGGACCCCTATATTCGAATGTTGGTGCGTTTAATGTTTTCCCAGAGATGTCTCAGATTGTCCTCAATTCTTTTCATTCTTTTTTCTTTATTTTGCTTTGCAGTAGTTATTTCCACTATTTTATCTTCCAGGTCATTTATCCATTCTTCTGCCTCAGTTATTCTGCTATTGCTTCCTTCTAGAGAATTTTTAATTCCATTTATTGTGTTGTTCATCATTGTTTGTTTGCTCTTTAGTTCTTCTAGGTCCTTGTTAAAGGTTTCTTGTCTATTCTCCATTCCAGTTCCAAGATTTGGGATCATCTTTACTATCATTACTCTGAATTCTTTTTCAGGTAGACTGCCTATTTCCTCCACATTTGTTTGGTCTGGTGGGTTTTTACCTTGCTCCTTCATCTGCTGTGTGTTTCTGTGTCTTCTCATTTGGCTTTGGGGACTGTGTTTGGGGTCTCCTTTTCAGAGGCTGCAGATTCGTAGTTCCCGTTGTATTTGGTGTCTGCCCCCAGTGGCTAAGGTTGGTTCAGTGGGTTGTGTAGGCTTTCTGATGGAGGGGACTGGTGCCTGTGTTCTGGTGGGTGTGTCTGGATCTTGTCTTTCTGGTGGACAGATCCGCATCTGGTGGTTTGTTTTGGGGTGTCTGTGACCTTATTGTGATTTTCGGCAGCCTCTCTGCTAATGGGTGGGCCTGCATTCCTGTCTTGCTAGTTGTTTGGCATGGGATGTCCAGCACTGGATCTTGCTGGTCTCTGAGTGGAGCTGGGTCTTAGCGTTGAGACGGATATCTCTGGGAGAGCTTTCGCCATTTGATATTACAAGGTGCCAGAGGTCTCTGGTAGACCAATGTCCTGAACTCGGCTCTCCCACCTCAGAGGCACAGGCTTGACACCCGGCTGGAGCACCAAGACCCTGTCAGCCACACAGCTGGGGGTGAGAGCAAGAGGTAGCTTTGGTACATCTCAAAGACCACCAATGAGGTTCACTGACCATTTTCTCTCCAGAAGTGAAGAAAACAAAATTCAGACTTTGGCTAGTCAGCCACTTTGGTAGCCAGCCTCCAAGATGGACCTAATTATCCCCTAATTATCTCCCAGTCTCCATGTACCAGTGTGGCTCCTCGCACTTGAAAAGGGTTGACTGTTTAACTAATAAGAAATTGCAGAAATGACAAAGTGCAGCTTCCAAAGTTATAAAAGACATTGCAGCTTCTGCTTTGGTTTCTGCTAGATCACTCATCCTGGGGTAAGCCAGCTGCCATGTCATGAGGACACTCAAGCAGCCCTAAGGAGAGATCCATGTGGCAAGGAACTGAGGCCTCTTACCTACAGCCACGTGAGTGAGTCATCTCAGAAGTCAAAAGATTTAATTTTTTAAATTTTTGGTTGTGTTGGGTCTTCGTTGCTGCACAGGGTTTCTCCAGTTGTTACTAGAGAAGCAGGGGTTACTCATCGTTGTGGTGCACGGGCTTCTCCTTGCGGTGGTTTCTCTTGTTGTGGAGTATGGGCTCTAGGTGCATGGGCTTCAGTAGTTGTGTCATGCAGGCTCAATAGTTGTTGCTTGCAGGCTCTAGAGCACAGGCTCAGTACTTGTGGCACACGGGCTTAGTTGCTCTGCGGCATGTGGGATCTTCCCAGACCAGGGATGGAACCCCTGTTCCCTGCATTGGCAGGCAAATTCTTACCCACTGTGCCACCAGGGAAGTCCAGTGTGCTCTTTTTTAAACCTAGTCTGTTTTCATTATTTTCTATCTTAACGATTCTGTATTAAAGAAAAAAAAATAATACTCCTTTCTACCCCTCCTCTTTGAGGATTATATATGAAGAAGTATGTCTTATTTATTAACCTCAAATTTTCACCTTACTTTTAAGAAGTAATCACAATGTCAAGTATTTAATACTTTTCACTTCCACCTTGAAAAGCATGGATATTAAAGTGCTAATACAATTACCTTCCCTGGTCTATCTTTTTTAGTTTTTGTTATGTATAAAAAACAACGAAAAACATGCATGGTTTGTAAGGAAATGACAAATTTCAGAAAATTCAGCATCTGAATACACTCTAAACATAGCTTCTAGATAAAGACACAGAAAATTGCCAGATACTCAGAGGTCCCCTGGTCCCATTCTAGTGACTCCCCTTAAGGTTTAATATTGTTCTGGTACCTAACAAAAAGATAACTTTACCTGTATTTTGTATTTGATATAAATGTTATGGCACAGTAAAATCACTTTTGGATTGGGCTTTTTTATTTTATGTTGTTTGTGAATATGCCTATATGGTTGTCTGTTGCTGTGATCATGCATTGCCACTGTTGCATAGGATTCCATAATGTAAATATTTAACTATTAATTAATTTATTCCAATATGTATTACAATATGAGTGATTTTCAGTTTGTGTCTATTGAGAACAGCACTGGTATATAAATTCTAGAACTTGAGCTTTGGTGATGTGTGTATAAATTATTGTTCAGTATACACGTAGTAGTAAAATGTTCGAGTCATAGCTTTCTTGTGTTTATCTTTTTAGATATTTCTAAATATTTTCAAAACATTTGTATGATTTTTCATCTTCAGCAGCAGTGAATGAGATTCAAGGATTATACACATTCTTGTCAAACTTGATAATACCTGTCATTTTCATTTGAACTTTCTGGTTGGTGAGTGATAATTCCAGGTATCACGCTTTTGCATTTAATTGACTACTAAGAAGCCAAGCATCTATTGATATGTTTACTTAACATTCTGTACTCTCTTTTTTGAAATATCTTTTGGTATATTTCCCCCATTTTGCTATTCCATTATCTTCTTATTGAAGACTTCCTTTTTTTTTTTTTTTAACATCTGAAGACTTCTTATTTAGGAGTTTTTAATACATGCTTGAGATGAGTTCTTCTCTCTTTCTGTCTCTCCTTCTCTTTCATTAGATGAGTGTCAGTTTTCAATGTTAATAACATCTAATTTGTTATTTTCCTCTTTATTTATTTAGTCTTATTTCTATTGATTTATGTAGTCTTCTTACCTGTAGCAGAGCACATTATTTATTCTAAACCACAAATATGTTTTCATTTCTTCAATAAATGTAATTATTAAGCTTTAAATTTAAGTTAACTTTCTAAAGTAAATATGTTGTATCATAGTGAGTATTAATTTTTCTATGACAGCTGAAAGGTTACATTTATTCAGAAAATGTTGTATCAGCTTTCTTTTCCTTTGCTCCTACTTCTCATTGATTCACAGTGGTAAACATCACTTCATCCATGGATCTGACTTTTCTCTGATTTCTCATGGTCATTCTCACTAACTCGTCTTGCCTCCTGAAATCTTTAGCAATCCCATTATTCCACAGAAGCAAAAACCTTCCTTGGTCCTTTTTCCTCAGAAGATTGATTATTCCCACATTTTAAATGGGAGATTGCAATAAGTTAGGAGAAAATGCCACAAGAGGGTCTCTCATTTTTTTTTCACATCCTGTATCAGCCTCTGCTTGCACTCTCTGTTCAAAGATATTTGTGCAACACATTGATGGAAGATGCCACTTGTTTCTCTCCTTGGGGAAAAGACAGATTAATTACCTAACAAATAAAATAAAGAGAGTGTCTTGCTCTTTTCAAATGTTGGACAGGATTGCTTGCATCCTAATTTAAATGTTTCAGGTGACTGAAGCTTAAGATTCCTAAGCTTTAATCCATACTTGCACCATGCACAGCACCCAACAGGAGAGCTTTACATAACCCCATGAGACACTTGTGTGCAAGTGGAACAGATAAAAATATAAAACTATTGCTGTCTTTTTGTGTCATAAAAATGATTTTTTGTCTCATTTAAAATATTTTTTTCTAAAATCCAAAAACGTGTCAGGCTAAAATATTGTTATTTCAAATATGGTAAAATCGAAGACCCTTCAAATTTCTTTCCAGTTTTGTTGATGATGGGGTGCCGTCAGAGATATGACTTCATTAAACACAATAGGTAAGATTCCTTCATAGGCCTGATTGGGGAATATGAAAATAAACCCCCCAAAATCTGGACATTTTCTAGTTCTCAAATATTGGTTAAGATGGTAGAAAGGGCCCTTCCTTGTCCTATATGTTAATGCAGATCAATTGTGAGAGGTGGGGATAAAACAAGCAGCCTAAATATCCTTTATGTTTGTTGTACTACTAGTAGAAAGAGGAAGGGTCAACATGTCACCATGGTTGATATAGCAAATAAGCTGCTTGAAACTACACAGAAATGTACCTGCTTGTATTTTCTGTGCAGTTACCCTCTCTTTTGGTGTGCCCTGATACCTCCCTCAACTTATGTACCAACTCCAGCAGCATTAAGCAGAAATCCAAAGAAATCTATTCTTTGGAATTATGAGGAAGGGAAGAGTCAAACATTTTATAACATGCTCTATACAAGGATACACGTCACCATCCTTATCTATGTCATGCCATGCATGGAGGGTCAGTAGGTTCAGGGGATTCTGGAAGCACCAAGTTCTGTGGGGTTAATCACAGTTGCATTCATGGGCAGTAAAAGAGAAGGGCCTTATCTTGGTCACTTTCTCAATGCTAGTAGCTACAAAAAGAAGAGGATAGCAGACATCTTAGGGAGAAGAACCAACATTAAATGAAATGTCCGAATTACTCTAGGCAACCTCTCATGGTGGCCTCCCATAGCTCCTCAAATCCCTACATACTTGCACAAGGGATAGTGTAATATTACTGGAGTGTCTGACTGCAGATTAACATTATTTTTGTTGAAAAAAATAAAAATAGGTTCAAGTGATAGGGTTTGAAAAGGGTTCACAGTGTGAGGGAAACTATTGTAACAATGTGGACAGAACCCTTTGGATGGATTCATCATGTTTTTTTTTTTTTTTTTTTTTTTTTTTGCTGCTTCAGAATCTGTAGTAGCGATTGGTGTGTTCCATGATACATCCCCGCTTCTTATAAGTTTTAGATGGAATACCCCATTAGGAAGAAGTGCACGTAAGGAAGATTAGTGAGTCAAACTCCTCTGCCCTCTGTCAGCAGTGGGTGCAAAGGGATTTAGACCAAGTGCTTTCATCCTTTGATTTGCAAAGTTTTCACTATATGAATGATGTTTTGTTTGTTTGCAGGTCAGGAGCCTTGGTCTCAATATCCCTGTTTAAAAAGTGTTATCACGTGTCTGCCAGAATGAATTGCTGATGATACTGGGAAAAATTGAGAGTTATCCTTAACAATTAAGGGTTTTGTAGCAACATGGATGGACCTAGAGATTGTTATACTGAGTGAAGCAAGTCAGACACAGAAAGACAGATATCATATGATATTGCTTATATGAGGAATCTAAAAAAGAAAAAAAAAGGTACAAATGAACTTATTTACACAACAGAAATAGAATCATGGATATAGAAAACAAACTTATGGTTACCAGGGGATAAGTGGGGAAGGGATAAATTGGGAGATTGGGACTGACTTATACACACTACTATATATAAAATAGATAAAGACCTGCTTTATAGCACAGGGAACTCTACTCAGTGGTCTGTACTGGCGTATACGGAAAAAGAATCTTATAAAAAAAAACAAGGGTTTTGGGATTATATAATAAATATAAATGTGCAAACCTTTAACATGAAAGGAAAAATCAGTTAACTCTGTGGTCCCTGTTATGGTGTAAATACTTTGTACCTCTAATTTAAAAATTTTGAAACCCAGCTCCCATGTTGATGGTATTAGGAGGTGGGGCTTTTGGGAGGTGATTAGGTTATGAGGCCAGAGACCTCAAACATGGGATTAGTGACCTAATAAATGTAGCACACAGAAGATCTTATGACCATTCCATGATTTCATTGTCGAGCGAGAAGACCCACATTATGAACCAGAAATTGGTCCCTCGCCAGACACTAAGTCATCTGGCAACTTGTTCTTTTTTTAAAAAAATTAATTAGATAATTAATTAATTAATTTTTTGGCTGTGTTGGGTCTTTGGTGCGGTGCGCGGGCTTCTCATTGAGTGGCTTCTCTTGTTGCGGAGCACGGGCTCTAGGCGTGTGGGTTTCAGTAGTTGTGGCTCACAGGCTCAGTAGTTGTGGCCTGTGGACTCTAGAGCACAGGCTCAGTATTTGTGGTGCACGGGCTTAGTTGTTCCATGGCATGTGGGATCTTCCTGGACCAGGGCTCGAACCCTTGTCCCCTTTATTGATAGGCAGATTCTTAACAACTGCACCTCCAGGGAAGCCCCTGGTTACTTGCTCTTGAACCTTTCAGCCTCAGCAATTATGAGAAAACAAAAATATTCTGTTATTTATAAAATACCAAGTCTCTCGTATTTTGTTCTAGCAGTCAAAGAGCTGGCTGAGGAGAAATATCTGTGAGCTTGAAGACATATCAGGAGAAACCTTTAAATCTCAAAAGAAAAGAGAAAATGGGCAGGAAAGAAATCAACAGAACAGAGTAATCAATAATTGTGGAACAATGAAAAATGCTGTGACCTATACATAATGGGTATAGCAGGAGGAGAATAAAGATAATAAAGAACAGAAAATATTTTTTAAAAATGACTGAGAATCTCCCCAAATGAATGTCTGACACTAAATCCACAACATCCAAACTTAGAAGAACATATGAATAGTAAAGAAAACTGACCAGTATCTCTCAGGAACATCAATGCAAAAATCCTCAACAAAATATTACCAAATCGAATCCAACAATATTTTGAGAGAATTTTATATCATGAATGAGAGGAAATAATTCCAGGTATGAAAGGCTGGTTCAACATTCTAGAATCAAATAATTATATCCATCATATCAACACCTTAAAGACAATCATTAGCATATCAATAGATTCAGAAGACCTTTGAAAAAATCTAACACCCATTCTTCATAAAAACTCTCAGTTAAAGAAATAGACTGGAGCTTTCTCAAGTTGATAACAAAGATTTACAGGAAACTTTTATCTTACATCATGATTAATGGTCAAAACCATGAAGCTTTTCCACTAAGTTCAGGTAAAAGCAAGGATGTCCCCTTTCATGACTCCTTTTCCATATTTTACTCCAAGTCCTTGTTAATGCAATAAGGCACGAAAATAAATAAAACAAATACAGATTGGGTAGAAAAAAATGAAAGCAACCTAAATAAAATGTGGACCAATATACTTTATGGACACCTCACCAAAGAAAATAGACACTATGCATATAAGTATACAGAAGAATAATCCAGATTACATGCTGCCATGAAAAAGCAAATTAAAAATACAATTACATACCACTATGTAACACTTAGAATGGCTAAAATGTGAACAATGACAAGAACAAATTCTGTAGGAGATGTGGAACAATAGGAAATGTCATTTGTCATTGGTGGAAATGAAAAATAATACAGCTACTTTGGTAGTCTGATTGACACTTGCTAGAATATTGAACATTCCCTTACTGTACAATCCGTCAAGTGTTCTCATGGATATTTACTGAAAGTAGTTTAAAACATACTTCCAGAGGAAAACCTGCATATGGATATTTATAGCACCTAATTCAATATTGCCAAAATGTGAATGAAACTAAGGTGTCCTCCAATAGGTGAATGAAATGATATAGTATTAATATATTCTGGGAATGGGATAATATTGAGCACTAAATAAGTAAGCTATCAAGCCATATAAAGAGATGGGAATTCTTTTTATTTTCTTTTGAAATATAGGTGATTTTCTTTATTTTGAAATTTAAATTTTATTGGAGTATAGTTGATTTACAATGTTGTGTTCATTTCAGCTGCACAGCAAGTGATTCAGTTACACATATGCATATATTCATTCTTTTTCAGATTCTTTTCTGATAACGGTATTCCCAGAATACTGAGTAGAGCTCCCTGTGCTATACAGTAGGTCCTTGTTGCTTATCTGTTATATATAGTAGTATTCGTATATTTACCCCAAGCTCCTGATTTATCCCTACCCCCCACCTCTCCCCTTTGGTAACCATAAGTTTGTTTTCCAAGTCTGTGAGTCTGCCTCTCTTTTGTAAGTTAGTTCATTTGTATCAATTTTTAGCTTCCACCTAGAAGTGATATCATCCAATATTTGTCTTACTCTGTCTGACTTACTTCACGTAGTACAATCATCTCTAGGTCCATCCATGTTACTGCAACTGGCATTATTTTCTTCTATTTTATGGCTGAGTCATATTCCATTATATGTATGTATCACATATTCTTTACCTATATTCATATGTTGATGGACATTTTGGTTGCTTCCATGTCTTCGCTATTGTAAAGCGTGTTGCAGTGAACATTGGGGAAGATGTGTCTTTTCGATTTATGCTTTCCTCCAGATATGCACACAGGAGTGAACTTGCTGGATCATCTGGTAGCTCTATTTTATTTGATTTTACTTCATTTCATTTCAATTTCAATTTTTTTGGAATAGAGTTGATTTACAATGTTGTGTTACTTTCTGCTGCACAGCACAGTGAAGCAGTTATACATACATCCAATCCTTTTTGGATTCCTTTCCCATACAGGTCATTACAGAGTATTGAGTAGAGTTCCCTGTGCTATACAGTAAGCCCTTATTTGTTATCTCTTTTATATATAGTGGTGTGTATATGTCAATCCCAATTTCCAATTTATCCCTCCCACCTCCCCTTACTCTGGTAACCTCCATTCTGTGCTCCATAGTGGCTGTTACCAATTGGCATTGCCACCGATAGCATAGAATTGGTGGCGCAGTGGTTAAGAATCTGCCTGCCAGTTCAGGGGACACAGGTTCGAGCCCTGGCCCGGGAAGATCTCACATGCCACAGAACAAGTAAGCCCGTGCACCACAACTACTCAGTCTGCGCTCTAGAGCCCACGAGCCACAACTACTGAAGCCTGTGTGCCTACAGCTTGTGCTCCACAACAAGAGAAGCCACCACAAAGAGAAGGCTTCGTACCACAACGATGAGTAGCCCCCGCTTGCTGCAACTATAGAAAAGCCGTGCGCAGCAACGAAGACCCAAGGCAGATTAAAAAAAAAATAAGTAGTAGGTTTCTCTTTTTTCCACACCCTCTGAAGCATTTCTTGTTTGTAGACATTGTGATGATGGCTATTCTGAGTGGTTCCAGGTGATACTTCTTTGTACATCTGATTTGCATTTGTCTAACATAAAGCAATGGTGAGTATCTTCATATGTGCTTTTTTTTTTGAACAGTGTCAGTAAGATTTATCCCTTGAAAAAGGGTTATTGAAAGGTTGCCTTGTTTTGAAGTCTACTTCGATTACCTACCCCAAGACATTTTTTGAGGGCTGTTGTCATTTACAGCTCCCCAGGCATTGTGAATATGAAGTGCGTATAAGGTCCAGTTTTAGAATTGTTGTTATGGGAAACAGAAGGCGGCAGGATTTCTACTGTCCCTCTCTGGTTACTGACACAACCTTAGATGTAGGGCAAGTCCTGTTCTTGGGTATTAAATTAGAGTGGAATGTGCCTGACCAAACATGTAAGGGCTTCTGTCCCATTCCTTCTTCCCCCTTACCCTTCATCCCCCGAACAAGTATAAACCCCTGCAAAATCACCTGTTGAGGGTGCTGTCTTGTAGAGTGGGATGACCCTTACGAAGGAGTCAGGAGGTCGGAACCCAAACACCAGGATATGTTGAGAGCAGGTGATTTTCCAAATGTCATCCAGCCCAGAGAGTCCACCATCCTTTGGGTGTCAGAGGGTTGGTTTAGTAGTATGAGGGCACACTTAGATCTGGAGATAGTGATCCCATGCAGAGGGGACCAGGTACTACATGTTCAAGGGGGGCGAATTAGCTGGCATATCCTCCCGAGGTCCTCAGGCCCACAACAGTCCAGCCTTGGGACCAAATTGTGTCTGTGTCCAGGGATGTGACACTAGTACGTTCACTGCGACTAAACAAATTTAGTGATCATTTTTCTTTTCTTTAATTTAATTTTAAATTTATAATGGAGTATATAGTTGATTTATCATGTTGTGTTCATTTTTGTCATACACCAACATGATTCATTTATACAGAGATAACTATATATTCTTTTTAGAATTATTTTCCCATTGAGGTTACTAAAGGGTGTTGAGAAGAGCTCCAAGTGCTCTACAGCAGGTCCATGTTGATTACAAGTTTTCTCTCTGTAAATATGTATATACTAACTCCAACCTCATGATTTATGCCTCCAACACACCTTTCCAGTTTGGTAACCATAAGTTTGTGTTCTAAGTCTGGGACTCTGTTTCTGTGTTGTAAGATAGTACCTTTCTATCAATTTTTAGATTCCACCGATAAGTAATATCATATGATATTTTTCATTGCCTGATTTATGACACTTAGTATGAATGTATGTAGGTCCTTCTGAGTGGCCCTAAATGGCCTTATTTCATTCACTTCATGGCTGAGTAATATTCCATTGTACATATCTACCATAATTTCTTTATCCATTCTTCCTTCCAAGGACTTTTAGGTAGCTTCCGAGTAGAGGCTCTTGTAAACAGGGTTGCATACATTTTAGAGTGCCTGGGTCCTGTCAATTTACGTTTTTTCCAAGATACAGGCCCAGGAGTGGAAGCGCCATATGCTCTGAAGCTCTGGTTTTTAGATTTTTAAGGAATCACCACCCACTTCTCCAGAGTGGCTGTTAGCAATTTACATTCCCACCATCAGCTTGTCAGGGTTCCCTTTTCTCCACGCCCTGTCCTGCATTTCAGGTTTTACAGTTTGTGAGGTTGGCCATTCTGACTGGTGCGAAGTGATATCTCTTTGTAATATTAATTTACATTGCCCGCCTGTTTTGTTGGCCAAAAATGGAGTAAGGGTTTTTCCTGAATAGATTAAGGAATAACGCATACGGCCTCTTTGGCAAACTGCATCATTGGCGATGTTCAGCAGCTTTGCATGTGCTTTAATGACGAGTGCAAACTACCCCTTGAAATCCCTTTCCTGCAATTCTGCCTTGCTTACAAGGCCTTTACGAATACTTGGCTCAAGAAATGACTCCATTAGAGGTGTCAATTACAACCCTGCATGTTTGTGAATCGCAGTGCCCCTGAGCACCGGTTTTCAACTTGTTTAGGGAAGCAGACACAAAGGGGCAGGATTTCTACAGACCCATTCCAGTTACTGGGGCACCTGAAGGATAGGGAAATTCTTCTTCCAGGTAGGAAACTAGAGTAGCATATGCCTGTCCAAACATCTAAGGCTTGTGTCTCATTCCATCCCGCCATTCCCCTTCTTCACCGGAAAATTCCAAGCCGTGTAAAACCGGCTGTTGAGTGTGCTGCCTTCCCAAAGTGGGGAGACTCTAAGGAAAGGAGCTGGGGAACCCGAATACCAGGAGACGTGGAGATGAGGTGACTTTTCCAAACTCTTCCCGATCAGACGGTGTACCATCCTCTGGATGTGCCATGCATGTTTTAGCTGTAGGAAGGGTCCCCTGCACCTGGAGGTATGGGACCCATGGAATGGGGCCAGGCAGTATTACTCTAAAAGTGATGCATTTGCTGTCCCATCCTCACGAAACCTCTCAGACCAACGAGTGTAGAGCCTTAGATCCCATCCAGCTCTGTGTCTACATATGGTCAGTCCAGGTTGCATCACAGCCCTTGAACAAATTTTGTAAGAATTTCTCTCTCTCTCACTGTCTTTATTTTGTTCTTGTTATTTAATTTTATAATGGGGTATAGCTGATTTTCAATACTGTGTTTCTTCCTGCTCTACATCTATCCACTTGATTCACTTAAAGAGAGACATCAATAAATTCTTTTACAGATTCTTACCGGTCTTATATATCCTTTTCTGGTGACAACAGGGTGCTGAGTCCAGCTCTTTGAGCTATAGAGTAGGTCCTGTCGAATACCTATTTTGTTTATGGAACCGTATCTGTGCTAATTTCAACCTCCTGGTTTATGCATCACCCCGCCCCACCTTTCTCCTTTAGCAGCCATAAGTGTGTTTTCTAAATGTGCGACTCCGTTTCTGTTTTGTAATTGCGTTCATGTGAAGGCATTTTTAGATACTATCTATAAGTGATACCTTATGATAAGTCTCTTTTTATGTCTGACTTATGTCACTTAGAATGATCGTACCTCACTCTCCACGAGTTGCTGCCACTGGCCTTATTTCATTGATTTAAATGCTGAGTAATATTCCATTGTACATAAGTACCACATCTTCTTTATCCACTTTTTCCTTCCAAAGACATGTAAGTTGTACCCAAATCGAGGCATTTCTAAACAGAGCAGCCCTAAACTTTGGGGTGCCTGTGTCTTGTCGATTTTTTGGTTTTCCCAAGATATACGCCCATGAGGGGAAGTGCTGTATGCTCTGTAGCTCTCTTTTTTAGAAGTTTTAAGATACAGCATACACTTCTCAAGAGTGGCCGGTGGAAATTGACATCCCGCCGATCAGCATAACAAGGCTCCCTTTTCTCCATGGCCTGTCCTGCATTTCTGGGTTTTACACTTTTTCAGCAGGGGCCTTTTGACCAATGCGAAGTGAGACATTTTTGTAATGCTGATTTGCGTTGCCCGCTTGTTTAGTTGGCCAAAAAGAGCATCTGCGTTTTTTCCAATATTTATTCAGGAAAGAACGCAGACGCCCTTTTTGGCCAAGGGCATCATTGTCGAGGTTTTGCCGCTTTTCCTGTGCTTTAAAGGCGATTCGAATCTACCTCCTGAAATCTGTTTCCTGCAATTCTGCCTTGCTTTCAAATCCTCTTCGTTGCCTTCCCTCCATATAATTGTGGACGAGAGTTATAATTTCTAACTCTGCAGGTGTGTGAATTGCAGTGCCCCTGAGCTCCATTTTTCAACTCGGTTTCTTGGGAGCTGGCCGCAAAAGCGCAGGATTGCCTCAGGCCCTATTCTGGCTCCGGGCGGCAGGCTGAGCCTGTGGTTAATTCTTCTTCCTGATGGGAAAATAGAGTGACCTGTGCCTGTCCCAACACCTAGAGCTAGTCTCTCATTGGTTCCCCCTCTTCCCGTTCATCCTCAGGACAAATTGCAACCTGTACGGAACAGGAGGTTAAAGGTACTGATTCTCCAAGGAGGGAGATTGCTAGAAAAGCGGCTGGAATGGCGAACCGGAGCACAAGGAGATGAGAAATGAGGTGCGTTTTAGAAACCTTTCCCGATCACACGGAGTGCCATCTTCTGGGTTTCTTATGCATGTTTTCGATGTAGGAAGATGCCCTTGAACCTGGAGATTTGGGACCCATGGGATGGGTACCACGCCATATTATTTTAAAGGGTCTGCGTTTGCTCACCCAACCTCACCAAACCTCTCAGCCCCACGAGTGTCCACCCTTATGTCTCAATCAGCTGTGTGTCTAGATATGGTCAATCCAGGTGGGATCACAGCCCCTGAACGAATTTTGTAAGAATTTCTCTCTCTTTCACTGTCTTTGTTTCACGGATTTTTAAAAGTAATTGATTTTTATAATAGGGTTTAGCTGCTTTGCACTGCTGTGTTTATGCCGCTTTACACCCACTAGACTCACTTACAGAGAGATATCAATACATAGGTTTTAAGATTCTTACTAGTCAGATATATTCTTGGGCGGTGAATAGGGGGTGTTGAGTCCAGTTCACTGAGCAAGGAGTAGGTCTTGTCTATTACATATTGGGTTTATGGAACGGAATCTGAGCTAATTTGAAACCCTTGTTTTTTGCATCACCCCACCTCACCTTTCCCGTTAAGCAGCCATAGTGTGTTTTCTAAACGTGTGACTCTGTTCTGTTTTGTAATTCAGTTCAAGGGTAGCGGTTTTTACATTCCCTCTATAAGTGATATCTTATGATAAGTGTCTTTTTCTGTGTGACTTATTTCACTTAGAATCGTCGTACCTAAATACACTCATCATGCTGCTCCTAGCCTTATGACGTTGATTTCATGGCTGAGTGATATTCCATTGTACATAAGAACCACAACTTCTTTATCCATTCTTCTCTTTCCTGGGATACTTAAGGTGTAACGAAGTGGAGGTTCTTGTCAACAGAGCAGCCCTAAGTTTTGGGGTGCCTGTGTCTTGCTGATTTATAGTTTTCTCAATTTATACGCCCATGAGTGGATGTGCCCTATGCTCTCTAAGCTGAGTTTTTTAGATGTTTCAGGACACACCGTACACTTCTCCAGAGTGGCTGTTGGCAATTTATATCCCGCCCATCAGCGTAGCAAGTCTCCCATTTCTCCATGGCCTGTCCTGCATTTCTGGTTTTGACACTTTATTCAGCATGGCCCTTTTGACCGATGGGAAGCGAGGCTTCTTTGTAGCGCTGATTTGCCTTTCCAGGTTGCTTGGTTGGCCAAAAAGGGCGTATGCGTTTTTTCCTGAATATATTCAGGAAAAATCGCATACGCCCTTTTTGGCCAAGGGCATCATTGTCGAGGTTTTGCCGCTTCTCCTGTGCTTTAAAGGCGATTCGAATCTACCTCCTGAAATCTGTTTCCTGCAATTCTGCCTTGCTTTCACATCCTCTTCGTTGACTTCCCTCAATATATTTGTGGACGAGAGTTATCATTTCTTACTCTGCGGGTTTGTGAATTGCAGTGCCCCTGAGCTCCATTTTTCAACTCGCTTTCTTGGGAGCTGGCCACAAAAGTGCAGGATTGCTTCAGGCCCTATTCTGGCTCTGGGCGGCAGGCTGAGCCTGTGGTTAATTCTTCTTCCTGATGGGAAAATAGAGTGACCTGTGCCTGTCCCAACACCTAGAGCTAGTCTCTCATTGGCTCCCCCTCTTCCCGTTCATCCTCAGGAGAAATTGCAACCTGTACGGAACAGGAGGTTAAAGGTGCTGATTCTCCAAGGAGGGAGATTGCTAGTAAAGCGGCTGGAATGGCGAACCGGAGTACAAGGAGATGAGAAATGAGGTGTGTTTTAGAAACCTTTCCCGATCACACGGTGTACCATCTTCTGGGTTTCTTATGCTTGTTTTCGATGTAGGAAGATGCCCTTGAACCTGGAGATTTGGGACCCATGGGATGGGTACCACGCCGTATTACTTTAAAGGGTCTGCGTTAGCTCACCCCACCTCCCCAAACCTCTTAGCCCCAAGAGTGTCCACCCTTATGTCTCAATCAGCTGTGGGTCTAGATATGGTCAATCCAGGTGGCATCACAGCCCCTGAACGAATTTTGTAAGCATTTCTCTCTCTTTCACTGTCTTTGTTTCACGGATTTTTAAAAGTAATTGATTTTTATAATGGGATTTAGCTGCTTTTCACTGCTGTGTTTATGCCGCTTTACACCCACTAGACTCACTTACAGAGAGATAGCAATACATAGGTTTTAAGATTCTTACTAGTCAGATATATTCTTGGGCGGTGAATAGGGGGTGTTGAGTCCAGTTCACTGAGCAAGGAGTAGGTCTTGTCTATTACATATTGGGTTTATGGAACGGTATCTGAGCTAATTTGAAACCCTTGTTTTTTGCATCACCCCACCTCACCTTTCCCGTTAAGCAGCCATAGTGTGTTTTCTAAACGTGTGACTCTGTTCTGTTTCGTAATTCAGTTCAAGGGTAGCGGTTTTTACATTCCCTCTATAAGTGATATCTTATGATAAGTGTCTTTTTCTGTGTGACTTATTTCACTTAGAATCGTCGTACCTAAATCCACTCATCATGCTGCTACTAGCCTTATGACGTTGATTTCATGGCTGAGTGATATTCTATTGTACATAAGAACCACAACTTCTTTATCCATTCTTCTCTTTCCTGGGATATTTAAGGTGTAACGAAGTGGAGGTTCTTGTCAACAGAGCAGCCCTAAGTTTTGGGGTGCCTGTGTCTTGCTGATTTTTAGTTTTCTCAATTTATACGCCCATGAGTGGAAGTGCCCTATGCTCTCTAAGCTGAGTTTTTTAGATGTTTCAGGACACACCGTACACTTCTCCAGAGTGGCTGTTGGCAATTTACAGCCCGCCCATCAGCGTAGCAAGTCTCCCATTTCTCCATGGCCTGTCCTGCATTTCTGGTTTTGACACTTTATTCAGCATGGCCCTTTTTGACCGATGGGAAGCGAGGCTTCTTTGTAGCGCTGATTTGCCTTTCCAGGTTGCTTGGTTGGCCAAAAACGGCGTATGCCTTTTTTCCTGAATATATTCAGGAAAAAAGGCATACGCCCTTTTTGGCCAAGGGCATCATTGTCGAGGTTTTGCCGCTTCTCCTGTGCTTTAAAGGCGATTCGAATCTACCTCCTGAAATCTGTTTCCTGCAATTCTGCCTTGCTTTCAAATCCTCTTCGTTGCCTTCCCTCAATATATTTGTGGACGAGAGTTATCATTTCTTACTCTGCGGGTTTGTGAATTGCAGTGCCCCTGAGCTCCATTTTTCAACTCGCTTTCTTGGGAGCTGGCCGTAAAAGCGCAGGATTGCTTCAGGCCCTATTCTGGCTCTGGGCGGCAGGCTGAGCCTGTGGTTAATTCTTCTTCCTGATGGGAAAATAGAGTGACCTGTGCCTGTCCCAACACCTAGAGCTAGTCTCTCATTGGCTCCCCCTCTTCCCGTTCATCCTCAGGACAAATTGCAACGTGTACGGAACAGGAGGTTAAAGGTGCTGATTCTCCAAGGAGGGAGATTGCTAGTAAGGCGGCTGGAATGGCGAACAGGAGTACAAGGAGATGAGAAATGAGATGTGTTTTAGAAACCTTTCCCGATCACACGGTGTACCATGTTCTGGGTTGCTCGTGCATGTTTTCGACGTAGGAAGATGCCCTTGAACCTGGAGATTTGGGACCCATGGGATGGGTACCACGCCGTATTACTTTAAAGGGTCTGCGTTAGCTCACCCAACCTCACCAAACCTCTCAGCCCCAAGAGTGTCCACCCTTATGTCTCAATCAGCTGTGGTTCTAGATATGGTCAATCCAGGTGGCATCGCAGCCCCTGAACGAATTTTGTAAGAATTTATCTCTCTTTCACTGTCTTTGTTTGACGGGTTTTTAAAAGTAATTGATTTTTATAATGGGGTTTAGCTGCTTTGCACTGCTGTGTTTATGCCGCTTTACACCCACTTGACTCACTTACAGAGAGATATCAATACATAGGTTTTAAGATTCTTACTAGTCAGATATATTCTTGGGCGGTGAATAGGGGGCGTTGAGTCCAGTTCACTGAGCAAGGAGTAGGTCTTGTCTATTACATATTGGGTTTATGGAACAGTATCTGAGCTAATTTGAAACCCTTGTTTTATGCATCACCCCACCTCACCTTTCCCGTTAAGCAGCCATAGTGTGTTTTCTAAACGTGCGACTCTGTTCTGTTTTGTAATTCAGTTCAAGGGTAGCGGTTTTTACATTCTCTCTGTAAGTGATATCTTATGATAAGTGTCTTTTTCTGTGTGACTTATTTCACTTAGAATCGTCGTACCTAAATCCACTCATCATGCTGCTCCTAGCCTTATGACGTTGATTTCATGGCTGAGTGATATTCCATTGTACATAAGGACCACAACTTCTTTATCCATTCTTCTCTTTCCTGGGATGTTTAAGGTGTAATGAAGTGGAGGTTCTTGTCAACAGAGCAGCCCTAAACTTTGGGGTGCCTGTGTCTTGCTGGTTTTTAGTTTTCCCAATTTATACGCCCATGAGTGGAAGTGCCCTATGCTCTCTAAGCTGAGTTTTTTAGATGTTTCAGGACACACCGTACACTTCTCCAGAGTGGCTGTTGGCAATTTACAGCCCGCCCATCAGCGTAGCAAGGCTCCCATTTCTCCATGGCCTGTCCTGCATTTCTGGTTTTGACACTTTATTCAGCATGGCCCTTTTGACCGATGGGAAGCGAGACTTCTTTGTAGCGCTGATTTGCCTTTCCAGGTTGCTTGGTTGGCCAAAAAGGGCGTAGGCGTTTTTTCCTGAATCTATTCAGGAAAAAACGCATACGCCCTTTTTGGCCAAGGGCATCATTGTCGAGGTTTTGCCGCTTTTCCTGTGCTTTAAAGGCGATTCGAATCTACCTCCTGAAATCTGTTTCCTGCAATTCTGCCTTGCTTTCAAATCCTCATCGTTGCCTTCCTTCCATATATTTGTGGACGAGAGTTATCATTTCTACCTCTGCAGGTTTGTGAATTGCAGTGCCCCTGAGCTCCATTTTTTAACTCGCTTTCTTGGGAGCTGGCCGCAAAAGCGCAGGATTGCTTCAGGCCCTATTCTGGCTCCGGGCGGCAGGCTGAGCCTGTCGTTAATTCTTCTTCCTGATGGGAAAATAGAGTGACTTGTGCCTGTCCCAACACCTAGAGATAGTCTCTCATTGGTTCCCCCTCTTCCCGTTCATCCTCAGGACAAATTGCAACCTGTACGGAACAGGAGGATAAAGGTGCTGATTCTCCCAGGAGGGAGATTGCTAGTAAAGCGGCTGGAATGGCGAACCGGAGCACAAGGAGATGAGAAATGAGGTGCGTTTTAGAAACCTTTCCCGGTCACACGGTGTACCATCTTCTGGGTTTCTCGTGCATGTTTTCGATGTAGGAAGATGCCCTTGACCCTGGAGATTTGGGACCCATGGGATGGGTACCACGCCGTATTACTTTAAAGGGTCTGCGTTTGCTCACCCAACCTCACCAAACCTCTCAGCCCCAAGAGTGTCCACCCTTATGTCTCAGTCATCTGTGGGTCTAGATATGGTCAATCCAGGTGGCATCGCAGCCCCTGAACGAATTTTGTAAGAATTTCTCTCTCTTTCACTGTCTTTGTTTCACGGGTTTTTAAAAGTAATTGATTTTTATAATGGGGTTTAGCTGCTTTCCACTGCTGTGTTTATGCCGCTTTACACCTACTTGACTCACTTACAGAGAGGTATCAATACATAGGTTTTAAGATTCTTACTAGTCAGATATATTCTTGGGCGGTGAATAGGGGTTGTTGAGTCCAGTTCACTGAGCAAGGAGTAGGTCTTGTCTATTACATATTGGGTTTATGGAACGGTATCTGAGCTAATTTGAAACCCTTGGTTTATGCATCACCCCACCTCACCTTTCCCGTTAAGCAGCCATAGTGTGTTTTCTAAACGTGCGACTCTGTTCTGTTTTGTAATTCAGTTCAAGGGTAGCGGTTTTTACATTCCCTCTGTAAGTGATATCTTATGATAAGTGTCTTTTTCTGTGTGACTTATTTCACTTAGAATCGTCGTACCTAAATCCACTCATCATGCTGCTCCTAGCCTTATGACGTTGATTTCATGGCTGAGTGATATTCCATTGTACATAAGGACCACAACTTCTTTATCCATTCTTCTCTTTCCTGGGATGTTTAAGGTGTAACGAAGTGGAGGTTCTTGTCAACAGAGCAGCCCTAAACTTTGGGGTGCCTGTGTCTTGCTGGTTTTTAGTTTTCCCAATTTATACGCCCATGAGTGGAAGTGCCCTATGCTCTCTAAGCTGAGTTTTTTAGATGTTTCAGGACACACCGTACACTTCTCCAGAGTGGCTGTTGGCAATTTACAGCCCGCCCATCAGCGTAGCAAGGCTCCCATTTCTCCATGGCCTGTCCTGCATTTCTGGTTTTGACACTTTATTCAGCATGGCCCTTTTGACCGATGGGAAGCGAGACTTCTTTGTAGCGCTGATTTGCCTTTCCAGGTTGCTTGGTTGGCCAAAAAGGGCGTATGCGTTTTTTCCTGAATATATTCAGGAAAAAACGCATACGCCCTTTTTGGCCAAGGGCATCATTGTCGAGGTTTTGCCGCTTTTCCTGTGCTTTAAAGGCGATTCGAATCTACCTCCTGAAATCTGTTTCCTGCAATTCTGCCTTGCTTTCAAATCGTCATCGTTGCCTTCCTTCCATATATTTGTGGACGAGAGTTATCATTTCTACCTCTGCAGGTTTGTGAATTGCAGTGCCCCTGAGCTCCATTTTTTAACTCCCTTTCTTGGGAGCTGGCCGCAAAAGCGCAGGATTGCTTCAGGCCCTATTCTGGCTCCGGGCGGCAGGCTGAGCCTGTCGTTAATTCTTCTTCCTGATGGGAAAATAGAGTGACTTGTGCCTGTCCCAACACCTAGAGCTAGTCTCTCATTGGTTCCCCCTCTTCCCGTTCATCCTCAGGACAAATTGCAACGTGTACGGAACAGGAGGATAAAGGTGCTGATTCTCCCAGGAGGGAGATTGCTAGTAAAGTGGCTGGAATGGCGAACCGGAGCACAAGGAGATGAGAAATGAGGTGCGTTTTAGAAACCTTTCCCGGTCACACGGTGTACCATCTTCTGGGTTTCTCGTGCATGTTTTCGATGTAGGAAGATGCCCTTGACCCTGGAGATTTGGGACCCATGGGATGGGTACCACGCCGTATTACTTTAAAGGGTCTGCGTTTGCTCACCCAACCTCACCAAACCTCTCAGCCCCAAGAGTGTCCACCCTTATGTCTCAGTCATCTGTGGGTCTAGATATGGTCAATCCAGGTGGCATCGCAGCCCCTGAACGAATTTTGTAAGAATTTCTCTCTCTTTCACTGTCTTTGTTTCACGGGTTTTTAAAAGTAATTGATTTTTATAATGGGGTTTAGCTGCTTTCCACTGCTGTGTTTATGCCGCTTTACACCTACTTGACTCACTTACAGAGAGGTATCAATACATAGGTTTTAAGATTCTTACTAGTCAGATATATTCTTGGGCGGTGAATAGGGGTTGTTGAGTCCAGTTCACTGAGCAAGGAGTAGGTCTTGTCTATTACATATTGGGTTTATGGAACGGTATCTGAGCTAATTTGAAACCCTTGGTTTATGCATCACCCCACCTCACCTTTCCCGTTAAGCAGCCATAGTGTGTTTTCTAAACGTGCGACTCTGTTCTGTTTTGTAATTCAGTTCAAGGGTAGCGGTTTTTACATTCCCTCTGTAAGTGATATCTTATGATAAGTGTCTTTTTCTGTGTGACTTATTTCACTTAGAATCGTCGTACCTAAATCCACTCATCATGCTGCTCCTAGCCTTATGACGTTGATTTCATGGCTGAGTGATATTCCATTGTACATAAGGACCACAACTTCTTTATCCATTCTTCTCTTTCCTGGGATGTTTAAGGTGTAACGAAGTGGAGGTTCTTGTCAACAGAGCAGCCCTAAACTTTGGGGTGCCTGTGTCTTGCTGATTTTTAGTTTTCCCAATTTATACGCCCATGAGTGGAAGTGCCCTATGCTCTCTAAGCTGAGTTTTTTAGATGTTTCAGGACACACCGTACACTTCTCCAGAGTGGCTGTTGGCAATTAACAGCCCGCCCATCAGCGTAGCAAGGCTCCCATTTCTCCATGGCCTGTCCTGCATTTCTGGTTTTGACACTTTATTCAGCATGGCCCTTTTGACCGATGGGAAGCGAGACTTCTTTGTAGCGCTGATTTGCCTTTCCAGGTTGCTTGGTTGGCCAAAAAGGGCGTATGCGTTTTTTCCTGAATATATTCAGGAAAAAACGCATACGCCCTTTTTGGCCAAGGGCATCATTGTCGAGGTTTTGCCGCTTTTCCTGTGCTTTAAAGGCGATTCGAATCTACCTCCTGAAATCGGTTTCCTGCAATTCTGCCTTGCTTTCAAATCCTCTTCGTAGCCTTCCCTCCATATATTTGTGGACGAGAGTTATCATTTCTAACTCTGCAGGTTTGTGAATTGCAGTGCCCCTGAGCTCCATTTTTCAACTCGCTTTCTTGGGAGCTGGCCGCAAAAGCGCAGGATTGCTTCAGGCCCTATTCTGGCTCCGGGCGGCAGGCTGAGCCTGTGGTTAATTCTGCTTCCTGATGGGAAAATAGAGTGACCTGTGCCTGTCCCAACACCTAGAGCTAGTCTCTCATTGGTTCCCCCTCTTCCCGTTCATCCTCAGGACAAATTGCAACGTGTACGGAACAGGAGGTTAAAGGTGCTGATTCTCCAAGGAGGGAGATTGCTAGTAAAGCGGCTGGAATGGCGAACCGGAGCACAAGGAGATGAGAAATGAGGTGCGTTTTAGAAACCTTTCCCGGTCACACGGTGTACCATCTTCTGGGTTGCTCGTGCATGTTTTCGACGTAGGAAGATGCCCTTGAACCTGGAGATTTGGGACCCATGGGATGGGTACCACGCCGTATTACTTTAAAGGGTCTGCGTTAGCTCACCCAACCTCACCAAACCTCTCAGCCCCAAGAGTGTCCACCCTTATGTCTCAATCAGCTGTGGGTCTAGATATGGTCAATCCAGGTGGCATCGCAGCCCCTGAACGAATTTTGTAAGAATTTCTCTCTCTTTCACTGTCTTTGTTTCACGGGTTTTTAAAAGTAATTGATTTTTATAATAGGGTTTAGCTGCTTTGCACTTCTGTGTTTATGCCGCTTTACACCCACTTGACTCACTTACAGAGAGATATCAATACATAGGTTTTAAGATTCTTACTAGTCAGATATATTCCTGGGCGGTGAATAGGGGTTGTTGAGTCCAGTTCACTGAGCAAGGAGTAGGTCTTGTCTATTACATATTGGGTTTATGGAACGGTATCTGAGCTAATTTGAAACCCTTGTTTTATGCATCACCCCACCTCACCTTTCCCGTTAAGCAGCCATAGTGTGTTTTCTAAACGTGCGACTCTGTTCTGTTTTGTAATTCAGTTCAAGGGTAGCGGTTTTTACATTCCCTCTGTAAGTGATATCTTATGATAAGTGTCTTTTTCTGTGTGACTTATTTCACTTAGAATCGTCGTACCTAAATCCACTCATCATGCTGCTCCTAGCCTTATGACGTTGATTTCATGGCTGAGTGATATTCCATTGTACATAAGGACCACAACTTCTTTATCCATTCTTCTCTTTCCTGGGATGTTTAAGGTGTAACGAAGTGGAGGTTCTTGTCAACAGAGCAGCCCTAAACTTTGGGGTGCCTGTGTCTTGCTGATTTTTAGTTTTCCCAATTTATACGCCCATGAGTGGAAGTGCCCTATGCTCTCTAAGCTGAGTTTTTTAGATGTTTCAGGACACACCGTACACTTCTCCAGAGTGGCTGTTGGCAATTTACAGCCCGCCCATCAGCGTAGCAAGGCTCCCATTTCTCCATGGCCTGTCCTGCATTTCTGGTTTTGACACTTTATTCAGCATGGCCCTTTTGACCGATGGGAAGCGAGACTTCTTTGTAGCGCTGATTTGCCTTTCCAGGTTGCTTGGTTGGCCAAAAAGGGCGTATGCGTTTTTTCCTGAATATATTCAGGAAAAAACGCATACGCCCTTTTTGGCCAAGGGCATCATTGTCGAGGTTTTGCCGCTTTTCCTGTGCTTTAAAGGCGATTCGAATCTACCTCCTGAAATCGGTTTCCTGCAATTCTGCCTTGCTTTCAAATCCTCTTCGTAGCCTTCCCTCCATATATTTGTGGACGAGAGTTATCATTTCTAACTCTGCAGGTTTGTGAATTGCAGTGCCCCTGAGCTCCATTTTTCAACTCGCTTTCTTGGGAGCTGGCCGCAAAAGCGCAGGATTGCTTCAGGCCCTATTCTGGCTCCGGGCGGCAGGCTGAGCCTGTGGTTAATTCTGCTTCCTGATGGGAAAATAGAGTGACCTGTGCCTGTCCCAACACCTAGAGCTAGTCTCTCATTGGTTCCCCCTCTTCCCGTTCATCCTCAGGACAAATTGCAACGTGTACGGAACAGGAGGTTAAAGGTGCTGATTCTCCAAGGAGGGAGATTGCTAGTAAAGCGGCTGGAATGGCGAACCGGAGCACAAGGAGATGAGAAATGAGGTGCGTTTTAGAAACCTTTCCCGGTCACACGGTGTACCATCTTCTGGGTTTCTCGTGCATGTTTTCGACGTAGGAAGATGCCCTTGAACCTGGAGATTTGGGACCCATGGGATGGGTACCACGCCGTATTACTTTAAAGGGTCTGCGTTAGCTCACCCAACCTCACCAAACCTCTCAGCCCCAAGAGTGTCCACCCTTATGTCTCAATCAGCTGTGGGTCTAGATATGGTCAATCCAGGTGGCATCGCAGCCCCTGAACGAATTTTGTAAGAATTTCTCTCTCTTTCACTGTCTTTGTTTCACGGGTTTTTAAAAGTAATTGATTTTTATAATAGGGTTTAGCTGCTTTGCACTGCTGTGTTTATGCCGCTTTACACCCACTTGACTCACTTACAGAGAGATATCAATACATAGGTTTTAAGATTCTTACTAGTCAGATATATTCTTGGGCGGTGAATAGGGGTTGTTGAGTCCAGTTCACTGAGCAAGGAGTAGGTCTTGTCTATTACATATTGGGTTTATGGAACGGTATCTGAGCTAATTTGAAACCCTTGTTTTATGCATCACCCCACCTCACCTTTCCCGTTAAGCAGCCATAGTGTGTTTTCTAAACGTGCGACTCTGTTCTGTTTTGTAATTCAGTTCAAGGGTAGCGGTTTTTACGTTCTCTCTGTAAGTGATATCTTATGATAAGTGTCTTTTTCTGTGTGACTTATTTCACTTAGAATCGTCGTACCTAAATCCACTCATCATGCTGCTCCTAGCCTTATGACGTTGATTTCATGGCTGAGTGATATTCCATTGTACATAAGGACCACAACTTCTTTATCCATTCTTCTCTTTCCTGGGATGTTTAAGGTGTAACGAAGTGGAGGTTCTTGTCAACAGAGCAGCCCTAAACTTTGGGGTGCCTGTGTCTTGCTGATTTTTAGTTTTCCCAATTTATACGCCCATGAGTGGAAGTGCCCTATGCTCTCTAAGCTGAGTTTTTTAGATGTTTCAGGACACACCGTACACTTCTCCAGAGTGGCTGTTGGCAATTTACAGCCCGCCCATCAGCGTAGCAAGGCTCCCATTTCTCCATGGCCTGTCCTGCATTTCTGGTTTTGACACTTTATTCAGCATGGCCCTTTTGACCGATGGGAAGCGAGACTTCTTTGTAGCGCTGATTTGCCTTTCCAGGTTGCTTGGTTGGCCAAAAAGGGCGTATGCGTTTTTTCCTGAATATATTCAGGAAAAAACGCATACGCCCTTTTTGGCCAAGGGCATCATTGTCGAGGTTTTGCCGCTTTTCCTGTGCTTTAAAGGCGATTCGAATCTACCTCCTGAAATCGGTTTCCTGCAATTCTGCCTTGCTTTCAAATCCTCTTCGTAGCCTTCCCTCCATATATTTGTGGACGAGAGTTATCATTTCTAACTCTGCAGGTTTGTGAATTGCAGTGCCCCTGAGCTCCATTTTTCAACTCGCTTTCTTGGGAGCTGGCCGCAAAAGCGCAGGATTGCTTCAGGCCCTATTCTGGCTCCGGGCGGCAGGCTGAGCCTGTGGTTAATTCTGCTTCCTGATGGGAAAATAGAGTGACCTCTGCCTGTCCCAACACCTAGAGCTAGTCTCTCATTGGTTCCCCCTCTTCCCGTTCATCCTCAGGACAAATTGCAACGTGTACGGAACAGGAGGTTAAAGGTGCTGATTCTCCAAGGAGGGAGATTGCTAGTAAAGCGGCTGGAATGGCGAACCGGAGCACAAGGAGATGAGAAATGAGGTGCGTTTTAGAAACCTTTCCCGGTCACACGGTGTACCATCTTCTGGGTTTCTCGTGCATGTTTTCGACGTAGGAAGATGCCCTGGAACCTGGAGATTTGGGACCCATGGGATGGGTACCACGCCGTATTACTTTACAGGGTCTGCGTTAGCTCACCCAACCTCACCAAACCTCTCAGCCCCAAGAGTGTCCACCCTTATGTCTCAATCAGCTGTGGGTCTAGATATGGTCAATCCAGGTGGCATCGCAGCCCCTGAACGAATTTTGTAAGAATTTCTCTCTCTTTCACTGTCTTTGTTTCACGGGTTTTTAAAAGTAATTGATTTTTATAATAGGGTTTAGCTGCTTTGCACTGCTGTGTTTATGCCGCTTTACACCCACTTGACTCACTTACAGAGAGATATCAATACATAGGTTTTAAGATTCTTACTAGTCAGATATATTCCTGGGCGGTGAATAGGGGTTGTTGAGTCCAGTTCACTGAGCAAGGAGTAGGTCTTGTCTATTACATATTGGGTTTATGGAACGGTATCTGAGCTAATTTGAAACCCTTGTTTTATGCATCACCCCACCTCACCTTTCCCGTTAAGCAGCCATAGTGTGTTTTCTAAACGTGCGACTCTGTTCTGTTTTGTAATTCAGTTCAAGGGTAGCGGTTTTTACATTCTCTCTGTAAGTGATATCTTATGATAAGTGTCTTTTTCTGTGTGACTTATTTCACTTAGAATCGTCGTACCTAAATCCACTCATCATGCTGCTCCTAGCCTTATGACGTTGATTTCATGGCTGAGTGATATTCCATTGTACATAAGGACCACAACTTCTTTATCCATTCTTCTCTTTCCTGGGATGTTTAAGGTGTAACGAAGTGGAGGTTCTTGTCAACAGAGCAGCCCTAAACTTTGGGGTGCCTGTGTCTTGCTGATTTTTAGTTTTCCCAATTTATACGCCCATGAGTGGAAGTGCCCTATGCTCTCTAAGCTGAGTTTTTTAGATGTTTCAGGACACACCGTACACTTCTCCAGAGTGGCTGTTGGCAATTTACAGCCCGCCCATCAGCGTAGCAAGGCTCCCATTTCTCCATGGCCTGTCCTGCATTTCTGGTTTTGACACTTTATTCAGCATGGCCCTTTTGACCGATGGGAAGCGAGACTTCTTTGTAGCGCTGATTTGCCTTTCCAGGTTGCTTGGTTGGCCAAAAAGGGCGTATGCGTTTTTTCCTGAATATATTCAGGAAAAAACGCATACGCCCTTTTTGGCCAAGGGCATCATTGTCGAGGTTTTGCCGCTTTTCCTGTGCTTTAAAGGCGATTCGAATCTACCTCCTGAAATCGGTTTCCTGCAATTCTGCCTTGCTTTCAAATCCTCTTCGTAGCCTTCCCTCCATATATTTGTGGACGAGAGTTATCATTTCTAACTCTGCAGGTTTGTGAATTGCAGTGCCCCTGAGCTCCATTTTTCAACTCGCTTTCTTGGGAGCTGGCCGCAAAAGCGCAGGATTGCTTCAGGCCCTATTCTGGCTCCGGGCGGCAGGCTGAGCCTGTGGTTAATTCTGCTTCCTGATGGGAAAATAGAGTGACCTCTGCCTGTCCCAACACCTAGAGCTAGTCTCTCATTGGTACCCCCTCTTCCCGTTCATCCTCAGGACAAATTGCAACGTGTACGGAACAGGAGGTTAAAGGTGCTGATTCTCCAAGGAGGGAGATTGCTAGTAAAGCGGCTGGAATGGCGAACCGGAGCACAAGGAGATGAGAAATGAGGTGCGTTTTAGAAACCTTTCCCGGTCACACGGTGTACCATCTTCTGGGTTTCTCGTGCATGTTTTCGACGTAGGAAGATGCCCTTGAACCTGGAGATTTGGGACCCATGGGATGGGTACCACGCCGTATTACTTTAAAGGGTCTGCGTTAGCTCACCCAACCTCACCAAACCTCTCAGCCCCAAGAGTGTCCACCCTTATGTCTCAATCAGCTGTGGGTCTAGATATGGTCAATCCAGGTGGCATCGCAGCCCCTGAACGAATTTTGTAAGAATTTCTCTCTCTTTCACTGTCTTTGTTTCACGGGTTTTTAAAAGTAATTGATTTTTATAATAGGGTTTAGCTGCTTTGCACTGCTGTGTTTATGCCGCTTTACACCCACTTGACTCACTTACAGAGAGATATCAATACATAGGTTTTAAGATTCTTACTAGTCAGATATATTCCTGGGCGGTGAATAGGGGTTGTTGAGTCCAGTTCACTGAGCAAGGAGTAGGTCTTGTCTATTACATATTGGGTTTATGGAACGGTATCTGAGCTAATTTGAAACCCTTGTTTTATGCATCACCCCACCTCACCTTTCCCGTTAAGCAGCCATAGTGTGTTTTCTAAACGTGCGACTCTGTTCTGTTTTGTAATTCAGTTCAAGGGTAGCGGTTTTTACATTCTCTCTGTAAGTGATATCTTATGATAAGTGTCTTTTTCTGTGTGACTTATTTCACTTAGAATCGTCGTACCTAAATCCACTCATCATGCTGCTCCTAGCCTTATGACGTTGATTTCATGGCTGAGTGATATTCCATTGTACATAAGGACCACAACTTCTTTATCCATTCTTCTCTTTCCTGGGATGTTTAAGGTGTAACGAAGTGGAGGTTCTTGTCAACAGAGCAGCCCTAAACTTTGGGGTGCCTGTGTCTTGCTGATTTTTAGTTTTCCCAATTTATACGCCCATGAGTGGAAGTGCCCTATGCTCTCTAAGCTGAGTTTTTTAGATGTTTCAGGACACACCGTACACTTCTCCAGAGTGGCTGTTGGCAATTTACAGCCCGCCCATCAGCGTAGCAAGGCTCCCATTTCTCCATGGCCTGTCCTGCATTTCTGGTTTTGACACTTTATTCAGCATGGCCCTTTTGACCGATGGGAAGCGAGACTTCTTTGTAGCGCTGATTTGCCTTTCCAGGTTGCTTGGTTGGCCAAAAAGGGCGTATGCGTTTTTTCCTGAATATATTCAGGAAAAAACGCATACGCCCTTTTTGGCCAAGGGCATCATTGTCGAGGTTTTGCCGCTTTTCCTGTGCTTTAAAGGCGATTCGAATCTACCTCCTGAAATCGGTTTCCTGCAATTCTGCCTTGCTTTCAAATCCTCTTCGTAGCCTTCCCTCCATATATTTGTGGACGAGAGTTATCATTTCTAACTCTGCAGGTTTGTGAATTGCAGTGCCCCTGAGCTCCATTTTTCAACTCGCTTTCTTGGGAGCTGGCCGCAAAAGCGCAGGATTGCTTCAGGCCCTATTCTGGCTCCGGGCGGCAGGCTGAGCCTGTGGTTAATTCTGCTTCCTAATGGGAAAATAGAGTGACCTGTGCCTGTCCCAACACCTAGAGCTAGTCTCTCATTGGTTCCCCCTCTTCCCGTTCATCCTCAGGACAAATTGCAACGTGTTCGGAACAGGAGGTTAAAGGTGCTGATTCTCCAAGGAGGGAGATTGCTAGTAAAGCGGCTGGAATGGCGAACCGGAGCACAAGGAGATGAGAAATGAGGTGCGTTTTAGAAACCTTTCCCGGTCACACGGTGTACCATCTTCTGGGTTTCTCGTGCATGTTTTCGACGTAGGAAGATGCCCTTGACCCTGGAGATTTGGGACCCATGGGATGGGTACCACGCCGTATTACTTTAAAGGGTCTGCGTTTGCTCACCCAACCTCACCAAACCTCTCAGCCCCAAGAGTGTCCACCCTTGTGTCTCAGTCATTTGTGGGTCTAGATATGGTCAATCCAGGTGGCATCGCAGCCCCTGAACGAATTTTGTAAGAATTTCTCTCTCTTTCACTGTCTTTGTTTCACGGGTTTTTAAAAGTAATTGATTTTTATAATAGGGTTTAGCTGCTTTGCACTGCTGTGTTTATGCCGCTTTACACCCACTTGACTCACTTACAGAGAGATATCAATACATAGGTTTTAAGATTCTTACTAGTCAGATATATTCTTGGGCGGTGAATAGGGGTTGTTGAGTCCAGTTCACTGAGCAAGGAGTAGGTCTTGTCTATTACATATTGGGTTTATGGAACGGTATCTGAGCTAATTTGAAACCCTTGTTTTATGCATCACCCCACCTCACCTTTCCCGTTAAGCAGCCATAGTGTGTTTTCTAAACGTGCGACTCTGTTCTGTTTTGTAATTCAGTTCAAGGGTAGCGGTTTTTACATTCCCTCTGTAAGTGATATCTTATGATAAGTGTCTTTTTCTGTGTGACTTATTTCACTTAGAATCGTCGTACCTAAATCCACTCATCATGCTGCTCCTAGCCTTATGACGTTGATTTCATGGCTGAGTGATATTCCATTGTACATAAGGACCACAACTTCTTTATCCATTCTTCTCTTTCCTGGGATGTTTAAGGTGTAACGAAGTGGAGGTTCTTGTCAACAGAGCAGCCCTAAACTTTGGGGTGCCTGTGTCTTGCTGATTTTTAGTTTTCCCAATTTATACGCCCATGAGTGGAAGTGCCCTATGCTCTCTAAGCTGAGTTTTTTAGATGTTTCAGGACACACCGTACACTTCTCCAGAGTGGCTGTTGGCAATTTACAGCCCGCCCATCAGCGTAGCAAGGCTCCCATTTCTCCATGGCCTGTCCTGCATTTCTGGTTTTGACACTTTATTCAGCATGGCCCTTTTGACCGATGGGAAGCGAGACTTCTTTGTAGCGCTGATTTGCCTTTCCAGGTTGCTTGGTTGGCCAAAAAGGGCGTATGCGTTTTTTCCTGAATATATTCAGGAAAAAACGCATACGCCCTTTTTGGCCAAGGGCATCATTGTCGAGGTTTTGCCGCTTTTCCTGTGCTTTAAAGGCGATTCGAATCTACCTCCTGAAATCGGTTTCCTGCAATTCTGCCTTGCTTTCAAATCCTCTTCGTAGCCTTCCCTCCATATATTTGTGGACGAGAGTTATCATTTCTAACTCTGCAGGTTTGTGAATTGCAGTGCCCCTGAGCTCCATTTTTCAACTCGCTTTCTTGGGAGCTGGCCGCAAAAGCGCAGGATTGCTTCAGGCCCTATTCTGGCTCCGGGCGGCAGGCTGAGCCTGTGGTTAATTCTGCTTCCTGATGGGAAAATAGAGTGACCTCTGCCTGTCCCAACACCTAGAGCTAGTCTCTCATTGGTTCCCCCTCTTCCCGTTCATCCTCAGGACAAATTGCAACGTGTACGGAACAGGAGGTTAAAGGTGCTGATTCTCCAAGGAGGGAGATTGCTAGTAAAGCGGCTGGAATGGCGAACCGGAGCACAAGGAGATGAGAAATGAGGTGCGTTTTAGAAACCTTTCCCGGTCACACGGTGTACCATCTTCTGGGTTTCTCGTGCATGTTTTCGACGTAGGAAGATGCCCTGGAACCTGGAGATTTGGGACCCATGGGATGGGTACCACGCCGTATTACTTTAAAGGGTCTGCGTTAGCTCACCCAACCTCACCAAACCTCTCAGCCCCAAGAGTGTCCACCCTTATGTCTCAATCAGCTGTGGGTCTAGATATGGTCAATCCAGGTGGCATCGCAGCCCCTGAACGAATTTTGTAAGAATTTCTCTCTCTTTCACTGTCTTTGTTTCACGGGTTTTTAAAAGTAATTGATTTTTATAATAGGGTTTAGCTGCTTTGCACTGCTGTGTTTATGCCGCTTTACACCCACTTGACTCACTTACAGAGAGATATCAATACATAGGTTTTAAGATTCTTACTAGTCAGATATATTCCTGGGCGGTGAATAGGGGTTGTTGAGTCCAGTTCACTGAGCAAGGAGTAGGTCTTGTCTATTACATATTGGGTTTATGGAACGGTATCTGAGCTAATTTGAAACCCTTGTTTTATGCATCACCCCACCTCACCTTTCCCGTTAAGCAGCCATAGTGTGTTTTCTAAACGTGCGACTCTGTTCTGTTTTGTAATTCAGTTCAAGGGTAGCGGTTTTTACATTCTCTCTGTAAGTGATATCTTATGATAAGTGTCTTTTTCTGTGTGACTTATTTCACTTAGAATCGTCGTACCTAAATCCACTCATCATGCTGCTCCTAGCCTTATGACGTTGATTTCATGGCTGAGTGATATTCCATTGTACATAAGGACCACAACTTCTTTATCCATTCTTCTCTTTCCTGGGATGTTTAAGGTGTAACGAAGTGGAGGTTCTTGTCAACAGAGCAGCCCTAAACTTTGGGGTGCCTGTGTCTTGCTGATTTTTAGTTTTCCCAATTTATACGCCCATGAGTGGAAGTGCCCTATGCTCTCTAAGCTGAGTTTTTTAGATGTTTCAGGACACACCGTACACTTCTCCAGAGTGGCTGTTGGCAATTTACAGCCCGCCCATCAGCGTAGCAAGGCTCCCATTTCTCCATGGCCTGTCCTGCATTTCTGGTTTTGACACTTTATTCAGCATGGCCCTTTTGACCGATGGGAAGCGAGACTTCTTTGTAGCGCTGATTTGCCTTTCCAGGTTGCTTGGTTGGCCAAAAAGGGCGTATGCGTTTTTTCCTGAATATATTCAGGAAAAAACGCATACGCCCTTTTTGGCCAAGGGCATCATTGTCGAGGTTTTGCCGCTTTTCCTGTGCTTTAAAGGCGATTCGAATCTACCTCCTGAAATCGGTTTCCTGCAATTCTGCCTTGCTTTCAAATCCTCTTCGTAGCCTTCCCTCCATATATTTGTGGACGAGAGTTATCATTTCTAACTCTGCAGGTTTGTGAATTGCAGTGCCCCTGAGCTCCATTTTTCAACTCGCTTTCTTGGGAGCTGGCCGCAAAAGCGCAGGATTGCTTCAGGCCCTATTCTGGCTCCGGGCGGCAGGCTGAGCCTGTGGTTAATTCTTCTTCCTGATGGGAAAATAGAGTGACCTCTGCCTGTCCCAACACCTAGAGCTAGTCTCTCATTGGTTCCCCCTCTTCCCGTTCATCCTCAGGACAAATTGCAACGTGTACGGAACAGGAGGTTAAAGGTGCTGATTCTCCAAGGAGGGAGATTGCTAGTAAAGCGGCTGGAATGGCGAACCGGAGCACAAGGAGATGAGAAATGAGGTGCGTTTTAGAAACCTTTCCCGGTCACACGGTGTACCATCTTCTGGGTTTCTCGTGCATGTTTTCGACGTAGGAAGATGCCCTGGAACCTGGAGATTTGGGACCCATGGGATGGGTACCACGCCGTATTACTTTAAAGGGTCTGCGTTAGCTCACCCAACCTCACCAAACCTCTCAGCCCCAAGAGTGTCCACCCTTATGTCTCAATCAGCTGTGGGTCTAGATATGGTCAATCCAGGTGGCATCGCAGCCCCTGAACGAATTTTGTAAGAATTTCTCTCTCTTTCACTGTCTTTGTTTCACGGGTTTTTAAAAGTAATTGATTTTTATAATAGGGTTTAGCTGCTTTGCACTGCTGTGTTTATGCCGCTTTACACCCACTTGACTCACTTACAGAGAGATATCAATACATAGGTTTTAAGATTCTTACTAGTCAGATATATTCCTGGGCGGTGAATAGGGGTTGTTGAGTCCAGTTCACTGAGCAAGGAGTAGGTCTTGTCTATTACATATTGGGTTTATGGAACGGTATCTGAGCTAATTTGAAACCCTTGTTTTATGCATCACCCCACCTCACCTTTCCCGTTAAGCAGCCATAGTGTGTTTTCTAAACGTGCGACTCTGTTCTGTTTTGTAATTCAGTTCAAGGGTAGCGGTTTTTACATTCTCTCTGTAAGTGATATCTTATGATAAGTGTCTTTTTCTGTGTGACTTATTTCACTTAGAATCGTCGTACCTAAATCCACTCATCATGCTGCTCCTAGCCTTATGACGTTGATTTCATGGCTGAGTGATATTCCATTGTACATAAGGACCACAACTTCTTTATCCATTCTTCTCTTTCCTGGGATGTTTAAGGTGTAACGAAGTGGAGGTTCTTGTCAACAGAGCAGCCCTAAACTTTGGGGTGCCTGTGTCTTGCTGATTTTTAGTTTTCCCAATTTATACGCCCATGAGTGGAAGTGCCCTATGCTCTCTAAGCTGAGTTTTTTAGATGTTTCAGGACACACCGTACACTTCTCCAGAGTGGCTGTTGGCAATTTACAGCCCGCCCATCAGCGTAGCAAGGCTCCCATTTCTCCATGGCCTGTCCTGCATTTCTGGTTTTGACACTTTATTCAGCATGGCCCTTTTGACCGATGGGAAGCGAGACTTCTTTGTAGCGCTGATTTGCCTTTCCAGGTTGCTTGGTTGGCCAAAAAGGGCGTATGCGTTTTTTCCTGAATATATTCAGGAAAAAACGCATACGCCCTTTTTGGCCAAGGGCATCATTGTGGAGGTTTTGCCGCTTTTCCTGTGCTTTAAAGGCGATTCGAATCTACCTCCTGAAATCGGTTTCCTGCAATTCTGCCTTGCTTTCAAATCCTCTTCGTTGCCTTCCCTCCATATATTTGTGGACGAGAGTTATCATTTCTAACTCTGCAGGTTTGTGAATTGCAGTGCCCCTGAGCTCCATTTTTCAACTCGCTTTCTTGGGAGCTGGCCGCAAAAGCGCAGCATTGCTTCAGGCCCTATTCTGGCTCCGGGCGGCAGGCTGAGCCTGTGGTTAATTCTGCTTCCTGATGGGAAAATAGAGTGACCTGTGCCTGTCCCAACACCTAGAGCTAGTCTCTCATTGGTTACCCCTCTTCCCGTTCATCCTCAGGACAAATTGCAACGTGTTCGGAACAGGAGGTTAAAGGTGCTGATTCTCCAAGGAGGGAAATTGCTAGTAAAGCGGCTGGAATGTCGAACCGGAGCACAAGGAGATGAGAAATGAGGTGCGTTTTAGAAACCTTTCCCGGTCACACGGTGTACCATCTTCTGGGTTTCTCGTGCATGTTTTCGACGTAGGACGATGCCCTTGAACCTGGAGATTTGGGACCCATGGGATGGGTACCACGCCGTATTACTTTACAGGGTCTTCGTTAGCTCACCCAACCTCACCAAACCTCTCAGCCCCAAGAGTGTCCTCCCTTATGTCTCAATCAGCTGTGGGTCTAGATATGGTCAATCCAGGTGGCATCGCAGCCCCTGAACGAATTTTGTAAGAATTTCTCTCTCTTTCACTGTCTTTGTTTCACGGGTTTTTAAAAGTAATTGATTTTTATAATAGGGTTTAGCTGCTTTGCACTGCTGTGTTTATGCCGCTTTACACCCACTTGACTCACTTACAGAGAGATATCAATACATAGGTTTTAAGATTCTTACTAGTCAGATATATTCTTGGGCGGTGAATAGGGGGCGTTGAGTCCAGTTCACTGAGCAAGGAGTAGGTCTGGTCTATTACATATTGGGTTTATGGAACGGTATCTGAGCTAATTTGAAACCCTTGTTTTATGCATCACCCCACCTCACCTTTCCCGTTAAGCAGCCATAGTGTGTTTTCTAAACGTGCGACTCTGTTCTGTTTTGTAATTCAGTTCAAGGGTAGCGGTTTTTACATTCCCTCTGTAAGTGATATCTTATGATAAGTGTCTTTTTCTGTGTGACTTATTTCACTTAGAATCGTCGTACCTAAATCCACTCATCATGCTGCTCCTAGCCTTATGACGTTGATTTCATGGCTGAGTGATATTCCATTGTACATAAGGACCACAACTTCTTTATCCATTCTTCTCTTTCCTGGGATGTTTCAGGTGTAACGAAGTGGAGGTTCTTGTCAACAGAGCAGCCCTAACCTTTGGCGTGCCTGTGTCTTGCTGATTTTTAGTTTTCCCAATTTATACGCCCATGAGTGGAAGTGCCCTATGCTCTCTAAGCTGAGTTTTTTAGATGTTTCAGGACACACCGTACACTTCTCCAGAGTGGCTGTTGGCAATTTACAGCCCGCCCATCAGCGTAGCAAGGCTCCCATTTCTCCATGGCCTGTCCTGCATTTCTGGTTTTGACACTTTATTCAGCATGGCCCTTTTGACCGATGGGAAGCGAGACTTCTTTGTAGCGCTGATTTGCCTTTCCAGGTTGCTTGGTTGGCCAAAAAGGGCGTATGCGTTTTTTCCTGAATATATTCAGGAAAAAACGCATACGCCCTTTTTGGCCAAGGGCATCATTGTCGAGGTTTTGCCGCTTTTCCTGTGCTTTAAAGGCGATTCGAATCTACCTCCTGAAATCGGTTTCCTGCAATTCTGCCTTGCTTTCAAATCCTCTTCGTAGCCTTCCCTCCATATATTTGTGGACGAGAGTTATCATTTCTAACTCTGCAGGTTTGTGAATTGCAGTGCCCCTGAGCTCCATTTTTCAACTCGCTTTCTTGGGAGCTGGCCGCAAAAGCGCAGGATTGCTTCAGGCCCTATTCTGGCTCCGGGCGGCAGGCTGAGCCTGTGGTTAATTCTTCTTCCTGATGGGAACATAGAGTGACCTGTGCCTGTCCCAACACCTAGAGCTAGTCTCTCATTGGTTCCCCCTCTTCCCGTTCATCCTCAGGACAAATTGCAACGTGTACGGAACAGGAGGTTAAAGGTGCTGATTCTCCAAGGAGGGAGATTGCTAGTAAAGCGGCTGGAATGGCGAACCGGAGCACAAGGAGATGAGAAATGAGGTGCGTTTTAGAAACCTTTCCCGGTCACACGGTGTACCATCTTCTGGGTTGCTCGTGCATGTTTTCGACGTAGGAAGATGCCCTGGAACCTGGAGATTTGGGACCCATGGGATGGGTACCACGCCGTATTACTTTAAAGGGTCTGCGTTAGCTCACCCAACCTCACCAAACCTCTCAGCCCCAAGAGTGTCCACCCTTATGTCTCAATCAGCTGTGGGTCTAGATATGGTCAATCCAGGTGGCATCGCAGCCCCTGAACGAATTTTGTAAGAATTTCTCTCTCTTTCACTGTCTTTGTTTCACGGGTTTTTAAAAGTAATTGATTTTTATAATAGGGTTTAGCTGCTTTGCACTGCTGTGTTTATGCCACTTTACACCCACTTGACTCACTTACAGAGAGATATCAATACATAGGTTTTAAGATTCTTACTAGTCAGATATATTCTTGGGCGGTGAATAGGGGTTGTTGAGTCCAGTTCACTGAGCAAGGAGTAGGTCTTGTCTATTACATATTGGGTTTATGGAACGGTATCTGAGCTAATTTGAAACCCTTGTTTTATGCATCACCCCACCTCACCTTTCCCGTTAAGCAGCCATAGTGTGTTTTCTAAACGTGCGACTCTGTTCTGTGTTGTAATTCAGTTCAAGGGTAGCGGTTTTTACATTCCCTCTGTAAGTGATATCTTATGATAAGTGTCTTTTTCTGTGTGACTTATTTCACTTAGAATCGTCGTACCTAAATCCACTCATCATGCTGCTCCTAGCCTTATGACGTTGATTTCATGGCTGAGTGATATTCCATTGTACATAAGGACCACAACTTCTTTATCCATTCTTCTCTTTCCTGGGATGTTTCAGGTGTAACGAAGTGGAGGTTCTTGTCAACAGAGCAGCCCTAAACTTTGGGGTGCCTGTGTCTTGCTGATTTTTAGTTTTCCCAATTTATACGCCCATGAGTGGAAGTGCCCTATGCTCTCTAAGCTGAGTTTTTTAGATGTTTCAGGACACACCGTACACTTCTCCAGAGTGGCTGTTGGCAATTTACAGCCCGCCCATCAGCGTAGCAAGGCTCCCATTTCTCCATGGCCTGTCCTGCATTTCTGGTTTTGACACTTTATTCAGCATGGCCCTTTTGACCGATGGGAAGCGAGACTTCTTTGTAGCGCTGATTTGCCTTTCCAGGTTGCTTGGTTGGCCAAAAAGGGCGTATGCGTTTTTTCCTGAATATATTCAGGAAAAAACGCATACGCCCTTTTTGGCCAAGGGCATCATTGTCGAGGTTTTGCCGCTTTTCCTGTGCTTTAAAGGCGATTCGAATCTACCTCCTGAAATCGGTTTCCTGCAATTCTGCCTTGCTTTCAAATCCTCTTCGTAGCCTTCCCTCCATATATTTGTGGACGAGAGTTATCATTTCTAACTCTGCAGGTTTGTGAATTGCAGTGCCCCTGAGCTCCATTTTTCAACTCGCTTTCTTGGGAGCTGGCCGCAAAAGCGCAGGATTGCTTCAGGCCCTATTCTGGCTCCGGGCGGCAGGCTGAGCCTGTGGTTAATTCTTCTTCCTGATGGGAACATAGAGTGACCTGTGCCTGTCCCAACACCTAGAGCTAGTCTCTCATTGGTTCCCCCTCTTCCCGTTCATCCTCAGGACAAATTGCAACGTGTACGGAACAGGAGGTTAAAGGTGCTGATTCTCCAAGGAGGGAGATTGCTAGTAAAGCGGCTGGAATGGCGAACCGGAGCACAAGGAGATGAGAAATGAGGTGCGTTTTAGAAACCTTTCCCGGTCACACGGTGTACCATCTTCTGGGTTGCTCGTGCATGTTTTCGACGTAGGAAGATGCCCTGGAACCTGGAGATTTGGGACCCATGGGATGGGTACCACGCCGTATTACTTTAAAGGGTCTGCGTTAGCTCACCCAACCTCACCAAACCTCTCAGCCCCAAGAGTGTCCACCCTTATGTCTCAATCAGCTGTGGGTCTAGATATGGTCAATCCAGGTGGCATCGCAGCCCCTGAACGAATTTTGTAAGAATTTCTCTCTCTTTCACTGTCTTTGTTTCACGGGTTTTTAAAAGTAATTGATTTTTATAATAGGGTTTAGCTGCTTTGCACTGCTGTGTTTATGCCACTTTACACCCACTTGACTCACTTACAGAGAGATATCAATACATAGGTTTTAAGATTCTTACTAGTCAGATATATTCTTGGGCGGTGAATAGGGGTTGTTGAGTCCAGTTCACTGAGCAAGGAGTAGGTCTTGTCTATTACATATTGGGTTTATGGAACGGTATCTGAGCTAATTTGAAACCCTTGTTTTATGCATCACCCCACCTCACCTTTCCCGTTAAGCAGCCATAGTGTGTTTTCTAAACGTGCGACTCTGTTCTGTGTTGTAATTCAGTTCAAGGGTAGCGGTTTTTACATTCCCTCTGTAAGTGATATCTTATGATAAGTGTCTTTTTCTGTGTGACTTATTTCACTTAGAATCGTCGTACCTAAATCCACTCATCATGCTGCTCCTAGCCTTATGACGTTGATTTCATGGCTGAGTGATATTCCATTGTACATAAGGACCACAACTTCTTTATCCATTCTTCTCTTTCCTGGGATGTTTCAGGTGTAACGAAGTGGAGGTTCTTGTCAACAGAGCAGCCCTAAACTTTGGGGTGCCTGTGTCTTGCTGATTTTTAGTTTTCCCAATTTATACGCCCATGAGTGGAAGTGCCCTATGCTCTCTAAGCTGAGTTTTTTAGATGTTTCAGGACACACCGTACACTTCTCCAGAGTGGCTGTTGGCAATTTACAGCCCGCCCATCAGCGTAGCAAGGCTCCCATTTCTCCATGGCCTGTCCTGCATTTCTGGTTTTGACACTTTATTCAGCATGGCCCTTTTGACCGATGGGAAGCGAGACTTCTTTGTAGCGCTGATTTGCCTTTCCAGGTTGCTTGGTTGGCCAAAAAGGGCGTATGCGTTTTTTCCTGAATATATTCAGGAAAAAACGCATACGCCCTTTTTGGCCAAGGGCATCATTGTCGAGGTTTTGCCGCTTTTCCTGTGCTTTAAAGGCGATTCGAATCTACCTCCTGAAATCGGTTTCCTGCAATTCTGCCTTGCTTTCAAATCCTCTTCGTAGCCTTCCCTCCATATATTTGTGGACGAGAGTTATCATTTCTAACTCTGCAGGTTTGTGAATTGCAGTGCCCCTGAGCTCCATTTTTCAACTCGCTTTCTTGGGAGCTGGCCGCAAAAGCGCAGGATTGCTTCAGGCCCTATTCTGGCTCCGGGCGGCAGGCTGAGCCTGTGGTTAATTCTGCTTCCTGATGGGAAAATAGAGTGACCTCTGCCTGTCCCAACACCTAGAGCTAGTCTCTCATTGGTTCCCCCTCTTCCCGTTCATCCTCAGGACAAATTGCAACGTGTACGGAACAGGAGGTTAAAGGTGCTGATTCTCCAAGGAGGGAGATTGCTAGTAAAGCGGCTGGAATGGCGAACCGGAGCACAAGGAGATGAGAAATGAGGTGCGTTTTAGAAACCTTTCCCGGTCACACGGTGTACCATCTTCTGGGTTTCTCGTGCATGTTTTCGACGTAGGAAGATGCCCTGGAACCTGGAGATTTGGGACCCATGGGATGGGTACCACGCCGTATTACTTTAAAGGGTCTGCGTTAGCTCACCCAACCTCACCAAACCTCTCAGCCCCAAGAGTGTCCACCCTTATGTCTCAATCAGCTGTGGGTCTAGATATGGTCAATCCAGGTGGCATCGCAGCCCCTGAACGAATTTTGTAAGAATTTCTCTCTCTTTCACTGTCTTTGTTTCACGGGTTTTTAAAAGTAATTGATTTTTATAATAGGGTTTAGCTGCTTTGCACTGCTGTGTTTATGCCGCTTTACACCCACTTGACTCACTTACAGAGAGATATCAATACATAGGTTTTAAGATTCTTACTAGTCAGATATATTCCTGGGCGGTGAATAGGGGTTGTTGAGTCCAGTTCACTGAGCAAGGAGTAGGTCTTGTCTATTACATATTGGGTTTATGGAACAGTATCTGAGCTAATTTGAAACCCTTGTTTTATGCATCACCCCACCTCACCTTTCCCGTTAAGCAGCCATAGAGTGTTTTCTAAACGTGCGACTCTGTTCTGTTTTGTAATTCAGTTCAAGGGTAGCGGTTTTTACATTCTCTCTGTAAGTGATATCTTATGATAAGTGTCTTTTTCTGTGTGACTTATTTCACTTAGAATCGTCGTACCTAAATCCACTCATCATGCTGCTCCTAGCCTTATGACGTTGATTTCATGGCTGAGTGATATTCCATTGTACATAAGGACCACAACTTCTTTATCCATTCTTCTCTTTCCTGGGATGTTTAAGGTGTAACGAAGTGGAGGTTCTTGTCAACAGAGCAGCCCTAAACTTTGGGGTGCCTGTGTCTTGCTGATTTTTAGTTTTCCCAATTTATACGCCCATGAGTGGAAGTGCCCTATGCTCTCTAAGCTGAGTTTTTTAGATGTTTCAGGACACACCGTACACTTCTCCAGAGTGGCTGTTGGCAATTTACAGCCCGCCCATCAGCGTAGCAAGGCTCCCATTTCTCCATGGCCTGTCCTGCATTTCTGGTTTTGACACTTTATTCAGCATGGCCCTTTTGACCGATGGGAAGCGAGACTTCTTTGTAGCGCTGATTTGCCTTTCCAGGTTGCTTGGTTGGCCAAAAAGGGCGTATGCGTTTTTTCCTGAATATATTCAGGAAAAAACGCATACGCCCTTTTTGGCCAAGGGCATCATTGTCGAGGTTTTGCCGCTTTTCCTGTGCTTTAAAGGCGATTCGAATCTACCTCCTGAAATCGGTTTCCTGCAATTCTGCCTTGCTTTCAAATCCTCTTCGTAGCCTTCCCTCCATATATTTGTGGACGAGAGTTATCATTTCTAACTCTGCAGGTTTGTGAATTGCAGTGCCCCTGAGCTCCATTTTTCAACTCGCTTTCTTGGGAGCTGGCCGCAAAAGCGCAGGATTGCTTCAGGCCCTATTCTGGCTCCGGGCGGCAGGCTGAGCCTGTGGTTAATTCTGCTTCCTGATGGGAAAATAGAGTGACCTCTGCCTGTCCCAACACCTAGAGCTAGTCTCTCATTGGTTCCCCCTCTTCCCGTTCATCCTCAGGACAAATTGCAACGTGTACGGAACAGGAGGTTAAAGGTGCTGATTCTCCAAGGAGGGAGATTGCTAGTAAAGCGGCTGGAATGGCGAACCGGAGCACAAGGAGATGAGAAATGAGGTGCGTTTTAGAAACCTTTCCCGGTCACACGGTGTACCATCTTCTGGGTTTCTCGTGCATGTTTTCGACGTAGGAAGATGCCCTTGAACCTGGAGATTTGGGACCCATGGGATGGGTACCACGCCGTATTACTTTAAAGGGTCTGCGTTAGCTCACCCAACCTCACCAAACCTCTCAGCCCCAAGAGTGTCCACCCTTATGTCTCAATCAGCTGTGGGTCTAGATATGGTCAATCCAGGTGGCATCGCAGCCCCTGAACGAATTTTGTAAGAATTTCTCTCTCTTTCACTGTCTTTGTTTCACGGGTTTTTAAAAGTAATTGATTTTTATAATAGGGTTTAGCTGCTTTGCACTGCTGTGTTTATGCCGCTTTACACCCACTTGACTCACTTACAGAGAGATATCAATACATAGGTTTTAAGATTCTTACTAGTCAGATATATTCCTGGGCGGTGAATAGGGGTTGTTGAGTCCAGTTCACTGAGCAAGGAGTAGGTCTTGTCTATTACATATTGGGTTTATGGAACGGTATCTGAGCTAATTTGAAACCCTTGTTTTATGCATCACCCCACCTCACCTTTCCCGTTAAGCAGCCATAGTGTGTTTTCTAAACGTGCGACTCTGTTCTGTTTTGTAATTCAGTTCAAGGGTAGCGGTTTTTACATTCTCTCTGTAAGTGATATCTTATGATAAGTGTCTTTTTCTGTGTGACTTATTTCACTTAGAATCGTCGTACCTAAATCCACTCATCATGCTGCTCCTAGCCTTATGACGTTGATTTCATGGCTGAGTGATATTCCATTGTACATAAGGACCACAACTTCTTTATCCATTCTTCTCTTTCCTGGGATGTTTAAGGTGTAACGAAGTGGAGGTTCTTGTCAACAGAGCAGCCCTAAACTTTGGGGTGCCTGTGTCTTGCTGATTTTTAGTTTTCCCAATTTATACGCCCATGAGTGGAAGTGCCCTATGCTCTCTAAGCTGAGTTTTTTAGATGTTTCAGGACACACCGTACACTTCTCCAGAGTGGCTGTTGGCAATTTACAGCCCGCCCATCAGCGTAGCAAGGCTCCCATTTCTCCATGGCCTGTCCTGCATTTCTGGTTTTGACACTTTATTCAGCATGGCCCTTTTGACCGATGGGAAGCGAGACTTCTTTGTAGCGCTGATTTGCCTTTCCAGGTTGCTTGGTTGGCCAAAAAGGGCGTATGCGTTTTTTCCTGAATATATTCAGGAAAAAACGCATACGCCCTTTTTGGCCAAGGGCATCATTGTCGAGGTTTTGCCGCTTTTCCTGTGCTTTAAAGGCGATTCGAATCTACCTCCTGAAATCGGTTTCCTGCAATTCTGCCTTGCTTTCAAATCCTCTTCGTAGCCTTCCCTCCATATATTTGTGGACGAGAGTTATCATTTCTAACTCTGCAGGTTTGTGAATTGCAGTGCCCCTGAGCTCCATTTTTCAACTCGCTTTCTTGGGAGCTGGCCGCAAAAGCGCAGGATTGATTCAGGCCCTATTCTGGCTCCGGGCGGCAGGCTGAGCCTGTGGTTAATTCTTCTTCCTGATGGGAAAATAGAGTGACCTGTGCCTGTCCCAACACCTAGAGCTAGTCTCTCATTGGTTCCCCCTCTTCCCGTTCATCCTCAGGACAAATTGCAACGTGTACGGAACAGGAGGTTAAAGGTGCTGATTCTCCAAGGAGGGAGATTGCTAGTAAAGCGGCTGGAATGGCGAACCGGAGCACAAGGAGATGAGAAATGAGGTGCGTTTTAGAAACCTTTCCCGGTCACACGGTGTACCATCTTCTGGGTTGCTCGTGCATGTTTTCGACGTAGGAAGATGCCCTGGAACCTGGAGATTTGGGACCCATGGGATGGGTACCACGCCGTATTACTTTAAAGGGTCTGCGTTAGCTCACCCAACCTCACCAAACCTCTCAGCCCCAAGAGTGTCCACCCTTATGTCTCAATCAGCTGTGGGTCTAGATATGGTCAATCCAGGTGGCATCGCAGCCCCTGAACGAATTTTGTAAGAATTTCTCTCTCTTTCACTGTCTTTGTTTCACGGGTTTTTAAAAGTAATTGATTTTTATAATAGGGTTTAGCTGCTTTGCACTGCTGTGTTTATGCCGCTTTACACCCACTTGACTCACTTACAGAGAGATATCACTACATAGGTTTTAAGATTCTTACTAGTCAGATATATTCTTGGGCGGTGAATAGGGGTTGTTGAGTCCAGTTCACTGAGCAAGGAGTAGGTCTTGTCTATTACATATTGGGTTTATGGAACGGTATCTGAGCTAATTTGAAACCCTTGTTTTATGCATCACCCCACCTCACCTTTCCCGTTAAGCAGCCATAGTGTGTTTTCTAAACGTGCGACTCTGTTCTGTTTTGTAATTCAGTTCAAGGGTAGCGGTTTTTACATTCCCTCTGTAAGTGATATCTTATGATAAGTGTCTTTTTCTGTGTGACTTATTTCACTTAGAATCGTCGTACCTAAATCCACTCATCATGCTGCTCCTAGCCTTATGACGTTGATTTCATGGCTGAGTGATATTCCATTGTACATAAGGACCACAACTTCTTTATCCATTCTTCTCTTTCCTGGGATGTTTCAGGTGTAACGAAGTGGAGGTTCTTGTCAACAGAGCAGCCCTAAACTTTGGGGTGCCTGTGTCTTGCTGATTTTTAGTTTTCCCAATTTATACGCCCATGAGTGGAAGTGCCCTATGCTCTCTAAGCTGAGTTTTTTAGATGTTTCAGGACACACCGTACACTTCTCCAGAGTGGCTGTTGGCAATTAACAGCCCGCCCATCAGCGTAGCAAGGCTCCCATTTCTCCATGGCCTGTCCTGCATTTCTGGTTTTGACACTTTATTCAGCATGGCCCTTTTGACCGATGGGAAGCGAGACTTCTTTGTAGCGCTGATTTGCCTTTCCAGGTTGCTTGGTTGGCCAAAAAGGGCGTATGCGTTTTTTCCTGAATATATTCAGGAAAAAACGCATACGCCCTTTTTGGCCAAGGGCATCATTGTCGAGGTTTTGCCGCTTTTCCTGTGCTTTAAAGGCGATTCGAATCTACCTCCTGAAATCGGTTTCCTGCAATTCTGCCTTGCTTTCAAATCCTCTTCGTAGCCTTCCCTCCATATATTTGTGGACGAGAGTTATCATTTCTAACTCTGCAGGTTTGTGAATTGCAGTGCCCCTGAGCTCCATTTTTCAACTCGCTTTCTTGGGAGCTGGCCGCAAAAGCGCAGGATTGCTTCAGGCCCTATTCTGGCTCCGGGCGGCAGGCTGAGCCTGTGGTTAATTCTTCTTCCTGATGGGAAAATAGAGTGACCTGTGCCTGTCCCAACACCTAGAGCTAGTCTCTCATTGGTTCCCCCTCTTCCCGTTCATCCTCAGGACAAATTGCAACGTGTACGGAACAGGAGGTTAAAGGTGCTGATTCTCCAAGGAGGGAGATTGCTAGTAAAGCGGCTGGAATGGCGAACCGGAGCACAAGGAGATGAGAAATGAGGTGCGTTTTAGAAACCTTTCCCGGTCACACGGTGTACCATCTTCTGGGTTTCTCGTGCATGTTTTCGACGTAGGAAGATGCCCTGGAACCTGGAGATTTGGGACCCATGGGATGGGTACCACGCCGTATTACTTTAAAGGGTCTGCGTTAGCTCACCCAACCTCACCAAACCTCTCAGCCCCAAGAGTGTCCACCCTTATGTCTCAATCAGCTGTGGGTCTAGATATGGTCAATCCAGGTGGCATCGCAGCCCCTGAACGAATTTTGTAAGAATTTCTCTCTCTTTCACTGTCTTTGTTTCACGGGTTTTTAAAAGTAATTGATTTTTATAATAGGGTTTAGCTGCTTTGCACTGCTGTGTTTATGCCGCTTTACACCCACTTGACTCACTTACAGAGAGATATCAATACATAGGTTTTAAGATTCTTACTAGTCAGATATATTCCTGGGCGGTGAATAGGGGTTGTTGAGTCCAGTTCACTGAGCAAGGAGTAGGTCTTGTCTATTACATATTGGGTTTATGGAACGGTATCTGAGCTAATTTGAAACCCTTGTTTTATGCATCACCCCACCTCACCTTTCCCGTTAAGCAGCCATAGTGTGTTTTCTAAACGTGCGACTCTGTTCTGTTTTGTAATTCAGTTCAAGGGTAGCGGTTTTTACATTCTCTCTGTAAGTGATATCTTATGATAAGTGTCTTTTTCTGTGTGACTTATTTCACTTAGAATCGTCGTACCTAAATCCACTCATCATGCTGCTCCTAGCCTTATGACGTTGATTTCATGGCTGAGTGATATTCCATTGTACATAAGGACCACAACTTCTTTATCCATTCTTCTCTTTCCTGGGATGTTTAAGGTGTAACGAAGTGGAGGTTCTTGTCAACAGAGCAGCCCTAAACTTTGGGGTGCCTGTGTCTTGCTGATTTTTAGTTTTCCCAATTTATACGCCCATGAGTGGAAGTGCCCTATGCTCTCTAAGCTGAGTTTTTTAGATGTTTCAGGACACACCGTACACTTCTCCAGAGTGGCTGTTGGCAATTTACAGCCCGCCCATCAGCGTAGCAAGGCTCCCATTTCTCCATGGCCTGTCCTGCATTTCTGGTTTTGACACTTTATTCAGCATGGCCCTTTTGACCGATGGGAAGCGAGACTTCTTTGTAGCGCTGATTTGCCTTTCCAGGTTGCTTGGTTGGCCAAAAAGGGCGTATGCGTTTTTTCCTGAATATATTCAGGAAAAAACGCATACGCCCTTTTTGGCCAAGGGCATCATTGTCGAGGTTTTGCCGCTTTTCCTGTGCTTTAAAGGCGATTCGAATCTACCTCCTGAAATCGGTTTCCTGCAATTCTGCCTTGCTTTCAAATCCTCTTCGTAGCCTTCCCTCCATATATTTGTGGACGAGAGTTATCATTTCTAACTCTGCAGGTTTGTGAATTGCAGTGCCCCTGAGCTCCATTTTTCAACTCGCTTTCTTGGGAGCTGGCCGCAAAAGCGCAGGATTGCTTCAGGCCCTATTCTGGCTCCGGGCGGCAGGCTGAGCCTGTGGTTAATTCTGCTTCCTGATGGGAAAATAGAGTGACCTGTGCCTGTCCCAACACCTAGAGCTAGTCTCTCATTGGTTCCCCCTCTTCCCGTTCATCCTCAGGACAAATTGCAACGTGTACGGAACAGGAGGTTAAAGGTGCTGATTCTCCAAGGAGGGAGATTGCTAGTAAAGCGGCTGGAATGGCGAACCGGAGCACAAGGAGATGAGAAATGAGGTGCGTTTTAGAAACCTTTCCCGGTCACACGGTGTACCATCTTCTGGGTTGCTCGTGCATGTTTTCGACGTAGGAAGATGCCCTGGAACCTGGAGATTTGGGACCCATGGGATGGGTACCACGCCGTATTACTTTAAAGGGTCTGCGTTAGCTCACCCAACCTCACCAAACCTCTCAGCCCCAAGAGTGTCCACCCTTATGTCTCAATCAGCTGTGGGTCTAGATATGGTCAATCCAGGTGGCATCGCAGCCCCTGAACGAATTTTGTAAGAATTTCTCTCTCTTTCACTGTCTTTGTTTCACGGGTTTTTAAAAGTAATTGATTTTTATAATAGGGTTTAGCTGCTTTGCACTGCTGTGTTTATGCCGCTTTACACCCACTTGACTCACTTACAGAGAGATATCACTACATAGGTTTTAAGATTCTTACTAGTCAGATATATTCTTGGGCGGTGAATAGGGGTTGTTGAGTCCAGTTCACTGAGCAAGGAGTAGGTCTTGTCTATTACATATTGGGTTTATGGAACGGTATCTGAGCTAATTTGAAACCCTTGTTTTATGCATCACCCCACCTCACCTTTCCCGTTAAGCAGCCATAGTGTGTTTTCTAAACGTGCGACTCTGTTCTGTTTTGTAATTCAGTTCAAGGGTAGCGGTTTTTACATTCCCTCTGTAAGTGATATCTTATGATAAGTGTCTTTTTCTGTGTGACTTATTTCACTTAGAATCGTCGTACCTAAATCCACTCATCATGCTGCTCCTAGCCTTATGACGTTGATTTCATGGCTGAGTGATATTCCATTGTACATAAGGACCACAACTTCTTTATCCATTCTTCTCTTTCCTGGGATGTTTAAGGTGTAACGAAGTGGAGGTTCTTGTCAACAGAGCAGCCCTAAACTTTGGGGTGCCTGTGTCTTGCTGATTTTTAGTTTTCCCAATTTATACGCCCATGAGTGGAAGTGCCCTATGCTCTCTAAGCTGAGTTTTTTAGATGTTTCAGGACACACCGTACACTTCTCCAGAGTGGCTGTTGGCAATTAACAGCCCGCCCATCAGCGTAGCAAGGCTCCCATTTCTCCATGGCCTGTCCTGCATTTCTGGTTTTGACACTTTATTCAGCATGGCCCTTTTGACCGATGGGAAGCGAGACTTCTTTGTAGCGCTGATTTGCCTTTCCAGGTTGCTTGGTTGGCCAAAAAGGGCGTATGCGTTTTTTCCTGAATATATTCAGGAAAAAACGCATACGCCCTTTTTGGCCAAGGGCATCATTGTCGAGGTTTTGCCGCTTTTCCTGTGCTTTAAAGGCGATTCGAATCTACCTCCTGAAATCGGTTTCCTGCAATTCTGCCTTGCTTTCAAATCCTCTTCGTAGCCTTCCCTCCATATATTTGTGGACGAGAGTTATCATTTCTAACTCTGCAGGTTTGTGAATTGCAGTGCCCCTGAGCTCCATTTTTCAACTCGCTTTCTTGGGAGCTGGCCGCAAAAGTGCAGGATTGCTTCAGGCCCTATTCTGGCTCCGGGCGGCAGGCTGAGCCTGTGGTTAATTCTTCTTCCTGATGGGAAAATAGAGTGACCTGTGCCTGTCCGAACACCTAGAGCTAGTCTCTCATTGGTTCCCCCTCTTCCCGTTCATCCTCAGGACAAATTGCAACGTGTACGGAACAGGAGGTTAAAGGTGCTGATTCTCCAAGGAGGGAGATTGCTAGTAAAGCGGCTGGAATGGCGAACCGGAGCACAAGGAGATGAGAAATGAGGTGCGTTTTAGAAACCTTTCCCGGTCACACGGTGTACCATCTTCTGGGTTTCTCGTGCATGTTTTCGACGTAGGAAGATGCCCTGGAACCTGGAGATTTGGGACCCATGGGATGGGTACCACGCCGTATTACTTTAAAGGGTCTGCGTTAGCTCACCCAACCTCACCAAACCTCTCAGCCCCAAGAGTGTCCACCCTTATGTCTCAGTCATCTGTGGGTCTAGATATGGTCAATCCAGCTGGCATCGCAGCCCCTGAACGAATTTTGTAAGAATTTCTCTCTCTTTCACTGTCTTTGTTTCACGGGTTTTTAAAAGTAATTGATTTTTATAATGGGGTTTAGCTGCTTTGCACTGCTGTGTTTATGCCGCTTTACACCTACTTGACTCACTTACAGAGAGATATCAATACATAGGTTTTAAGATTCTTACTAGTCAGATATATTCTTGGGCGGTGAATAGGGGTTGTTGAGTCCAGTTCACTGAGCAAGGAGTAGGTCTTGTCTATTACATATTGGGTTTATGGAACGGTATCTGAGCTAATTTGAAACCCTTGTTTTATGCATCACCCCACCTCACCTTTCCCGTTAAGCAGCCATAGTGTGTTTTCTAAACGTGCGACTCTGTTCTGTTTTGTAATTCAGTTCAAGGGTAGCGGTTTTTACATTCCCTCTGTAAGTGATATCTTATGATAAGTGTCTTTTTCTGTGTGACTTATTTCACTTAGAATCGTCGTACCTAAATCCACTCATCATGCTGCTCCTAGCCTTATGACGTTGATTTCATGGCTGAGTGATATTCCATTGTACATAAGGACCACAACTTCTTTATCCATTCTTCTCTTTCCTGGGATGTTTAAGGTGTAACGAAGTGGAGGTTCTTGTCAACAGAGCAGCCCTAAACTTTGGGGTGCCTGTGTCTTGCTGATTTTTAGTTTTCCCAATTTATACGCCCATGAGTGGAAGTGCCCTATGCTCTCTAAGCTGAGTTTTTTAGATGTTTCAGGACACACCGTACACTTCTCCAGAGTGGCTGTTGGCAATTTACAGCCCGCCCATCAGCGTAGCAAGGCTCCCATTTCTCCATGGCCTGTCCTGCATTTCTGGTTTTGACACTTTATTCAGCATGGCCCTTTTGACCGATGGGAAGCGAGACTTCTTTGTAGCGCTGATTTGCCTTTCCAGGTTGCTTGGTTGGCCAAAAAGGGCGTATGCGTTTTTTCCTGAATATATTCAGGAAAAAACGCATACGCCCTTTTTGGCCAAGGGCATCATTGTCGAGGTTTTGCCGCTTTTCCTGTGCTTTAAAGGCGATTCGAATCTACCTCCTGAAATCGGTTTCCTGCAATTCTGCCTTGCTTTCAAATCCTCTTCGTAGCCTTCCCTCCATATATTTGTGGACGAGAGTTATCATTTCTAACTCTGCAGGTTTGTGAATTGCAGTGCCCCTGAGCTCCATTTTTCAACTCGCTTTCTTGGGAGCTGGCCGCAAAAGCGCAGGATTGCTTCAGGCCCTATTCTGGCTCCGGGCGGCAGGCTGAGCCTGTGGTTAATTCTGCTTCCTGATGGGAAAATAGAGTGACCTGTGCCTGTCCCAACACCTAGAGCTAGTCTCTCATTGGTTCCCCCTCTTCCCGTTCATCCTCAGGACAAATTGCAACGTGTACGGAACAGGAGGTTAAAGGTGCTGATTCTCCAAGGAGGGAGATTGCTAGTAAAGCGGCTGGAATGGCGAACCGGAGCACAAGGAGATGAGAAATGAGGTGCGTTTTAGAAACCTTTCCCGGTCACACGGTGTACCATCTTCTGGGTTTCTCGTGCATGTTTTCGACGCAGGAAGATGCCCTGGAACCTGGAGATTTGGGACCCATGGGATGGGTACCACGCCGTATTACTTTAAAGGGTCTGCGTTAGCTCACCCAACCTCACCAAACCTCTCAGCCCCAAGAGTGTCCACCCTTATGTCTCAATCAGCTGTGGGTCTAGATATGGTCAATCCAGGTGGCATCGCAGCCCCTGAACGAATTTTGTAAGAATTTCTCTCTCTTTCACTGTCTTTGTTTCACGGGTTTTTAAAAGTAATTGATTTTTATAATAGGGTTTAGCTGCTTTGCACTGCTGTGTTTATGCCGCTTTACACCCACTTGACTCACTTACAGAGAGATATCACTACATAGGTTTTAAGATTCTTACTAGTCAGATATATTCTTGGGCGGTGAATAGGGGTTGTTGAGTCCAGTTCACTGAGCAAGGAGTAGGTCTTGTCTATTACATATTGGGTTTATGGAACGGTATCTGAGCTAATTTGAAACCCTTGTTTTATGCATCACCCCACCTCACCTTTCCCGTTAAGCAGCCATAGTGTGTTTTCTAAACGTGCGACTCTGTTCTGTTTTGTAATTCAGTTCAAGGGTAGCGGTTTTTACATTCCCTCTGTAAGTGATATCTTATGATAAGTGTCTTTTTCTGTGTGACTTATTTCACTTAGAATCGTCGTACCTAAATCCACTCATCATGCTGCTCCTAGCCTTATGACGTTGATTTCATGGCTGAGTGATATTCCATTGTACATAAGGACCACAACTTCTTTATCCATTCTTCTCTTTCCTGGGATGTTTAAGGTGTAACGAAGTGGAGGTTCTTGTCAACAGAGCAGCCCTAAACTTTGGGGTGCCTGTGTCTTGCTGATTTTTAGTTTTCCCAATTTATACGCCCATGAGTGGAAGTGCCCTATGCTCTCTAAGCTGAGTTTTTTAGATGTTTCAGGACACACCGTACACTTCTCCAGAGTGGCTGTTGGCAATTTACAGCCCGCCCATCAGCGTAGCAAGGCTCCCATTTCTCCATGGCCTGTCCTGCATTTCTGGTTTTGACACTTTATTCAGCATGGCCCTTTTGACCGATGGGAAGCGAGACTTCTTTGTAGCGCTGATTTGCCTTTCCAGGTTGCTTGGTTGGCCAAAAAGGGCGTATGCGTTTTTTCCTGAATCTATTCAGGAAAAAACGCATACGCCCTTTTTGGCCAAGGGCATCATTGTCGAGGTTTTGCCGCTTTTCCTGTGCTTTAAAGGCGATTCGAATCTACCTCCTGAAATCGGTTTCCTGCAATTCTGCCTTGCTTTCAAATCCTCTTCGTAGCCTTCCCTCCATATATTTGTGGACGAGAGTTATCATTTCTAACTCTGCAGGTTTGTGAATTGCAGTGCCCCTGAGCTCCATTTTTCAACTCGCTTTCTTGGGAGCTGGCCGCAAAAGTGCAGGATTGCTTCAGGCCCTATTCTGGCTCCGGGCGGCAGGCTGAGCCTGTGGTTAATTCTTCTTCCTGATGGGAAAATAGAGTGACCTGTGCCTGTCCGAACACCTAGAGCTAGTCTCTCATTGGTTCCCCCTCTTCCCGTTCATCCTCAGGACAAATTGCAACGTGTACGGAACAGGAGGTTAAAGGTGCTGATTCTCCAAGGAGGGAGATTGCTAGTAAAGCGGCTGGAATGGCGAACCGGAGCACAAGGAGATGAGAAATGAGGTGCGTTTTAGAAACCTTTCCCGGTCACACGGTGTACCATCTTCTGGGTTGCTCGTGCATGTTTTCGACGTAGGAAGATGCCCTGGAACCTGGAGATTTGGGACCCATGGGATGGGTACCACGCCGTATTACTTTAAAGGGTCTGCGTTAGCTCACCCAACCTCACCAAACCTCTCAGCCCCAAGAGTGTCCACCCTTATGTCTCAGTCATCTGTGGGTCTAGATATGGTCAATCCAGCTGGCATCGCAGCCCCTGAACGAATTTTGTAAGAATTTCTCTCTCTTTCACTGTCTTTGTTTCACGGGTTTTTAAAAGTAATTGATTTTTATAATGGGGTTTAGCTGCTTTGCACTGCTGTGTTTATGCCGCTTTACACCTACTTGACTCACTTACAGAGAGATATCACTACATAGGTTTTAAGATTCTTACTAGTCAGATATATTCTTGGGCGGTGAATAGGGGTTGTTGAGTCCAGTTCACTGAGCAAGGAGTAGGTCTTGTCTATTACATATTGGGTTTATGGAACGGTATCTGAGCTAATTTGAAACCCTTGTTTTATGCATCACCCCACCTCACCTTTCCCGTTAAGCAGCCATAGTGTGTTTTCTAAACGTGCGACTCTGTTCTGTTTTGTAATTCAGTTCAAGGGTAGCGGTTTTTACATTCCCTCTGTAAGTGATATCTTATGATAAGTGTCTTTTTCTGTGTGACTTATTTCACTTAGAATCGTCGTACCTAAATCCACTCATCATGCTGCTCCTAGCCTTATGACGTTGATTTCATGGCTGAGTGATATTCCATTGTACATAAGGACCACAACTTCTTTATCCATTCTTCTCTTTCCTGGGATGTTTAAGGTGTAACGAAGTGGAGGTTCTTGTCAACAGAGCAGCCCTAAACTTTGGGGTGCCTGTGTCTTGCTGATTTTTAGTTTTCCCAATTTATACGCCCATGAGTGGAAGTGCCCTATGCTCTCTAAGCTGAGTTTTTTAGATGTTTCAGGACACACCGTACACTTCTCCAGAGTGGCTGTTGGCAATTAACAGCCCGCCCATCAGCGTAGCAAGGCTCCCATTTCTCCATGGCCTGTCCTGCATTTCTGGTTTTGACACTTTATTCAGCATGGCCCTTTTGACCGATGGGAAGCGAGACTTCTTTGTAGCGCTGATTTGCCTTTCCAGGTTGCTTGGTTGGCCAAAAAGGGCGTATGCGTTTTTTCCTGAATATATTCAGGAAAAAACGCATACGCCCTTTTTGGCCAAGGGCATCATTGTCGAGGTTTTGCCGCTTTTCCTGTGCTTTAAAGGCGATTCGAATCTACCTCCTGAAATCGGTTTCCTGCAATTCTGCCTTGCTTTCAAATCCTCTTCGTAGCCTTCCCTCCATATATTTGTGGACGAGAGTTATCATTTCTAACTCTGCAGGTTTGTGAATTGCAGTGCCCCTGAGCTCCATTTTTCAACTCGCTTTCTTGGGAGCTGGCCGCAAAAGCGCAGGATTGCTTCAGGCCCTATTCTGGCTCCGGGCGGCAGGCTGAGCCTGTGGTTAATTCTGCTTCCTGATGGGAAAATAGAGTGACCTCTGCCTGTCCCAACACCTAGAGCTAGTCTCTCATTGGTTCCCCCTCTTCCCGTTCATCCTCAGGACAAATTGCAACGTGTACGGAACAGGAGGTTAAAGGTGCTGATTCTCCAAGGAGGGAGATTGCTAGTAAAGCGGCTGGAATGGCGAACCGGAGCACAAGGAGATGAGAAATGAGGTGCGTTTTAGAAACCTTTCCCGGTCACACGGTGTACCATCTTCTGGGTTTCTCGTGCATGTTTTCGACGTAGGAAGATGCCCTTGAACCTGGAGATTTGGGACCCATGGGATGGGTACCACGCCGTATTACTTTAAAGGGTCTGCGTTAGCTCACCCAACCTCACCAAACCTCTCAGCCCCAAGAGTGTCCACCCTTATGTCTCAATCAGCTGTGGGTCTAGATATGGTCAATCCAGGTGGCATCGCAGCCCCTGAACGAATTTTGTAAGAATTTCTCTCTCTTTCACTGTCTTTGTTTCACGGGTTTTTAAAAGTAATTGATTTTTATAATAGGGTTTAGCTGCTTTGCACTGCTGTGTTTATGCCGCTTTACACCCACTTGACTCACTTACAGAGAGATATCAATACATAGGTTTTAAGATTCTTACTAGTCAGATATATTCCTGGGCGGTGAATAGGGGTTGTTGAGTCCAGTTCACTGAGCAAGGAGTAGGTCTTGTCTATTACATATTGGGTTTATGGAACGGTATCTGAGCTAATTTGAAACCCTTGTTTTATGCATCACCCCACCTCACCTTTCCCGTTAAGCAGCCATAGTGTGTTTTCTAAACGTGCGACTCTGTTCTGTTTTGTAATTCAGTTCAAGGGTAGCGGTTTTTACATTCTCTCTGTAAGTGATATCTTATGATAAGTGTCTTTTTCTGTGTGACTTATTTCACTTAGAATCGTCGTACCTAAATCCACTCATCATGCTGCTCCTAGCCTTATGACGTTGATTTCATGGCTGAGTGATATTCCATTGTACATAAGGACCACAACTTCTTTATCCATTCTTCTCTTTCCTGGGATGTTTAAGGTGTAACGAAGTGGAGGTTCTTGTCAACAGAGCAGCCCTAAACTTTGGGGTGCCTGTGTCTTGCTGATTTTTAGTTTTCCCAATTTATACGCCCATGAGTGGAAGTGCCCTATGCTCTCTAAGCTGAGTTTTTTAGATGTTTCAGGACACACCGTACACTTCTCCAGAGTGGCTGTTGGCAATTTACAGCCCGCCCATCAGCGTAGCAAGGCTCCCATTTCTCCATGGCCTGTCCTGCATTTCTGGTTTTGACACTTTATTCAGCATGGCCCTTTTGACCGATGGGAAGCGAGACTTCTTTGTAGCGCTGATTTGCCTTTCCAGGTTGCTTGGTTGGCCAAAAAGGGCGTATGCGTTTTTTCCTGAATATATTCAGGAAAAAACGCATACGCCCTTTTTGGCCAAGGGCATCATTGTCGAGGTTTTGCCGCTTTTCCTGTGCTTTAAAGGCGATTCGAATCTACCTCCTGAAATCGGTTTCCTGCAATTCTGCCTTGCTTTCAAATCCTCTTCGTAGCCTTCCCTCCATATATTTGTGGACGAGAGTTATCATTTCTAACTCTGCAGGTTTGTGAATTGCAGTGCCCCTGAGCTCCATTTTTCAACTCGCTTTCTTGGGAGCTGGCCGCAAAAGCGCAGGATTGCTTCAGGCCCTATTCTGGCTCCGGGCGGCAGGCTGAGCCTGTGGTTAATTCTGCTTCCTGATGGGAAAATAGAGTGACCTGTGCCTGTCCCAACACCTAGAGCTAGTCTCTCATTGGTTCCCCCTCTTCCCGTTCATCCTCAGGACAAATTGCAACGTGTACGGAACAGGAGGTTAAAGGTGCTGATTCTCCAAGGAGGGAGATTGCTAGTAAAGCGGCTGGAATGGCGAACCGGAGCACAAGGAGATGAGAAATGAGGTGCGTTTTAGAAACCTTTCCCGGTCACACGGTGTACCATCTTCTGGGTTGCTCGTGCATGTTTTCGACGTAGGAAGATGCCCTGGAACCTGGAGATTTGGGACCCATGGGATGGGTACCACGCCGTATTACTTTAAAGGGTCTGCGTTAGCTCACCCAACCTCACCAAACCTCTCAGCCCCAAGAGTGTCCACCCTTATGTCTCAATCAGCTGTGGGTCTAGATATGGTCAATCCAGGTGGCATCGCAGCCCCTGAACGAATTTTGTAAGAATTTCTCTCTCTTTCACTGTCTTTGTTTCACGGGTTTTTAAAAGTAATTGATTTTTATAATAGGGTTTAGCTGCTTTGCACTGCTGTGTTTATGCCGCTTTACACCCACTTGACTCACTTACAGAGAGATATCAATACATAGGTTTTAAGATTCTTACTAGTCAGATATATTCTTGGGCGGTGAATAGGGGTTGTTGAGTCCAGTTCACTGAGCAAGGAGTAGGTCTTGTCTATTACATATTGGGTTTATGGAACGGTATCTGAGCTAATTTGAAACCCTTGTTTTATGCATCACCCCACCTCACCTTTCCCGTTAAGCAGCCATAGTGTGTTTTCTAAACGTGCGACTCTGTTCTGTTTTGTAATTCAGTTCAAGGGTAGCGGTTTTTACATTCCCTCTGTAAGTGATATCTTATGATAAGTGTCTTTTTCTGTGTGACTTATTTCACTTAGAATCGTCGTACCTAAATCCACTCATCATGCTGCTCCTAGCCTTATGACGTTGATTTCATGGCTGAGTGATATTCCATTGTACATAAGGACCACAACTTCTTTATCCATTCTTCTCTTTCCTGGGATGTTTAAGGTGTAACGAAGTGGAGGTTCTTGTCAACAGAGCAGCCCTAAACTTTGGGGTGCCTGTGTCTTGCTGATTTTTAGTTTTCCCAATTTATACGCCCATGAGTGGAAGTGCCCTATGCTCTCTAAGCTGAGTTTTTTAGATGTTTCAGGACACACCGTACACTTCTCCAGAGTGGCTGTTGGCAATTTACAGCCCGCCCATCAGCGTAGCAAGGCTCCCATTTCTCCATGGCCTGTCCTGCATTTCTGGTTTTGACACTTTATTCAGCATGGCCCTTTTGACCGATGGGAAGCGAGACTTCTTTGTAGCGCTGATTTGCCTTTCCAGGTTGCTTGGTTGGCCAAAAAGGGCGTATGCGTTTTTTCCTGAATATATTCAGGAAAAAACGCATACGCCCTTTTTGGCCAAGGGCATCATTGTCGAGGTTTTGCCGCTTTTCCTGTGCTTTAAAGGCGATTCGAATCTACCTCCTGAAATCGGTTTCCTGCAATTCTGCCTTGCTTTCAAATCCTCTTCGTAGCCTTCCCTCCATATATTTGTGGACGAGAGTTATCATTTCTAACTCTGCAGGTTTGTGAATTGCAGTGCCCCTGAGCTCCATTTTTCAACTCGCTTTCTTGGGAGCTGGCCGCAAAAGCGCAGGATTGCTTCAGGCCCTATTCTGGCTCCGGGCGGCAGGCTGAGCCTGTGGTTAATTCTGCTTCCTGATGGGAAAATAGAGTGACCTGTGCCTGTCCCAACACCTAGAGCTAGTCTCTCATTGGTTCCCCCTCTTCCCGTTCATCCTCAGGACAAATTGCAACGTGTACGGAACAGGAGGTTAAAGGTGCTGATTCTCCAAGGAGGGAGATTGCTAGTAAAGCGGCTGGAATGGCGAACCGGAGCACAAGGAGATGAGAAATGAGGTGCGTTTTAGAAACCTTTCCCGGTCACACGGTGTACCATCTTCTGGGTTTCTCGTGCATGTTTTCGACGCAGGAAGATGCCCTGGAACCTGGAGATTTGGGACCCATGGGATGGGTACCACGCCGTATTACTTTAAAGGGTCTGCGTTAGCTCACCCAACCTCACCAAACCTCTCAGCCCCAAGAGTGTCCACCCTTATGTCTCAATCAGCTGTGGGTCTAGATATGGTCAATCCAGGTGGCATCGCAGCCCCTGAACGAATTTTGTAAGAATTTCTCTCTCTTTCACTGTCTTTGTTTCACGGGTTTTTAAAAGTAATTGATTTTTATAATAGGGTTTAGCTGCTTTGCACTGCTGTGTTTATGCCGCTTTACACCCACTTGACTCACTTACAGAGAGATAACAATACATAGGTTTTAAGATTCTTACTAGTCAGATATATTCCTGGGCGGTGAATAGGGGTTGTTGAGTCCAGTTCACTGAGCAAGGAGTAGGTCTTGTCTATTACATATTGGGTTTATGGAACGGTATCTGAGCTAATTTGAAACCCTTGTTTTATGCATCACCCCACCTCACCTTTCCCGTTAAGCAGCCATAGTGTGTTTTCTAAACGTGCGACTCTGTTCTGTTTTGTAATTCAGTTCAAGGGTAGCGGTTTTTACATTCTCTCTGTAAGTGATATCTTATGATAAGTGTCTTTTTCTGTGTGACTTATTTCACTTAGAATCGTCGTACCTAAATCCACTCATCATGCTGCTCCTAGCCTTATGACGTTGATTTCATGGCTGAGTGATATTCCATTGTACATAAGGACCACAACTTCTTTATCCATTCTTCTCTTTCCTGGGATGTTTAAGGTGTAACGAAGTGGAGGTTCTTGTCAACAGAGCAGCCCTAAACTTTGGGGTGCCTGTGTCTTGCTGATTTTTAGTTTTCCCAATTTATACGCCCATGAGTGGAAGTGCCCTATGCTCTCTAAGCTGAGTTTTTTAGATGTTTCAGGACACACCGTACACTTCTCCAGAGTGGCTGTTGGCAATTTACAGCCCGCCCATCAGCGTAGCAAGGCTCCCATTTCTCCATGGCCTGTCCTGCATTTCTGGTTTTGACACTTTATTCAGCATGGCCCTTTTGACCGATGGGAAGCGAGACTTCTTTGTAGCGCTGATTTGCCTTTCCAGGTTGCTTGGTTGGCCAAAAAGGGCGTATGCGTTTTTTCCTGAATATATTCAGGAAAAAACGCATACGCCCTTTTTGGCCAAGGGCATCATTGTCGAGGTTTTGCCGCTTTTCCTGTGCTTTAAAGGCGATTCGAATCTACCTCCTGAAATCGGTTTCCTGCAATTCTGCCTTGCTTTCAAATCCTCTTCGTAGCCTTCCCTCCATATATTTGTGGACGAGAGTTATCATTTCTAACTCTGCAGGTTTGTGAATTGCAGTGCCCCTGAGCTCCATTTTTCAACTCGCTTTCTTGGGAGCTGGCCGCAAAAGCGCAGGATTGCTTCAGGCCCTATTCTGGCTCCGGGCGGCAGGCTGAGCCTGTGGTTAATTCTTCTTCCTGATGGGAAAATAGAGTGACCTGTGCCTGTCCCAACACCTAGAGCTAGTCTCTCATTGGTTCCCCCTCTTCCCGTTCATCCTCAGGACAAATTGCAACGTGTACGGAACAGGAGGTTAAAGGTGCTGATTCTCCAAGGAGGGAGATTGCTAGTAAAGCGGCTGGAATGGCGAACCGGAGCACAAGGAGATGAGAAATGAGGTGCGTTTTAGAAACCTTTCCCGGTCACACGGTGTACCATCTTCTGGGTTGCTCGTGCATGTTTTCGACGTAGGAAGATGCCCTGGAACCTGGAGATTTGGGACCCATGGGATGGGTACCACGCCGTATTACTTTAAAGGGTCTGCGTTAGCTCACCCAACCTCACCAAACCTCTCAGCCCCAAGAGTGTCCACCCTTATGTCTCAATCAGCTGTGGGTCTAGATATCGTCAATCCAGGTGGCATCGCAGCCCCTGAACGAATTTTGTAAGAATTTCTCTCTCTTTCACTGTCTTTGTTTCACGGGTTTTTAAAAGTAATTGATTTTTATAATAGGGTTTAGCTGCTTTGCACTGCTGTGTTTATGCCGCTTTACACCCACTTGACTCACTTACAGAGAGATATCAATACATAGGTTTTAAGATTCTTACTAGTCAGATATATTCTTGGGCGGTGAATAGGGGTTGTTGAGTCCAGTTCACTGAGCAAGGAGTAGGTCTTGTCTATTACATATTGGGTTTATGGAACGGTATCTGAGCTAATTTGAAACCCTTGTTTTATGCATCACCCCACCTCACCTTTCCCGTTAAGCAGCCATAGTGTGTTTTCTAAACGTGCGACTCTGTTCTGTTTTGTAATTCAGTTCAAGGGTAGCGGTTTTTACATTCCCTCTGTAAGTGATATCTTATGATAAGTGTCTTTTTCTGTGTGACTTATTTCACTTAGAATCGTCGTACCTAAATCCACTCATCATGCTGCTCCTAGCCTTATGACGTTGATTTCATGGCTGAGTGATATTCCATTGTACATAAGGACCACAACTTCTTTATCCATTCTTCTCTTTCCTGGGATGTTTAAGGTGTAACGAAGTGGAGGTTCTTGTCAACAGAGCAGCCCTAAACTTTGGGGTGCCTGTGTCTTGCTGATTTTTAGTTTTCCCAATTTATACGCCCATGAGTGGAAGTGCCCTATGCTCTCTAAGCTGAGTTTTTTAGATGTTTCAGGACACACCGTACACTTCTCCAGAGTGGCTGTTGGCAATTAACAGCCCGCCCATCAGCGTAGCAAGGCTCCCATTTCTCCATGGCCTGTCCTGCATTTCTGGTTTTGACACTTTATTCAGCATGGCCCTTTTGACCGATGGGAAGCGAGACTTCTTTGTAGCGCTGATTTGCCTTTCCAGGTTGCTTGGTTGGCCAAAAAGGGCGTATGCGTTTTTTCCTGAATATATTCAGGAAAAAACGCATACGCCCTTTTTGGCCAAGGGCATCATTGTCGAGGTTTTGCCGCTTTTCCTGTGCTTTAAAGGTGATTCGAATCTACCTCCTGAAATCGGTTTCCTGCAATTCTGCCTTGCTTTCAAATCCTCTTCGTAGCCTTCCCTCCATATATTTGTGGACGAGAGTTATCATTTCTAACTCTGCAGGTTTGTGAATTGCAGTGCCCCTGAGCTCCATTTTTCAACTCGCTTTCTTGGGAGCTGGCCGCAAAAGCGCAGGATTGATTCAGGCCCTATTCTGGCTCCGGGCGGCAGGCTGAGCCTGTGGTTAATTCTTCTTCCTGATGGGAAAATAGAGTGACCTGTGCCTGTCCCAACACCTAGAGCTAGTCTCTCATTGGTTCCCCCTCTTCCCGTTCATCCTCAGGACAAATTGCAACGTGTACGGAACAGGAGGTTAAAGGTGCTGATTCTCCAAGGAGGGAGATTGCTAGTAAAGCGGCTGGAATGGCGAACCGGAGCACAAGGAGATGAGAAATGAGGTGCGTTTTAGAAACCTTTCCCGGTCACACGGTGTACCATCTTCTGGGTTGCTCGTGCATGTTTTCGACGTAGGAAGATGCCCTGGAACCTGGAGATTTGGGACCCATGGGATGGGTACCACGCCGTATTACTTTAAAGGGTCTGCGTTAGCTCACCCAACCTCACCAAACCTCTCAGCCCCAAGAGTGTCCACCCTTATGTCTCAATCAGCTGTGGGTCTAGATATGGTCAATCCAGGTGGCATCGCAGCCCCTGAACGAATTTTGTAAGAATTTCTCTCTCTTTCACTGTCTTTGTTTCACGGGTTTTTAAAAGTAATTGATTTTTATAATAGGGTTTAGCTGCTTTGCACTGCTGTGTTTATGCCGCTTTACACCCACTTGACTCACTTACAGAGAGATATCAATACATAGGTTTTAAGATTCTTACTAGTCAGATATATTCCTGGGCGGTGAATAGGGGTTGTTGAGTCCAGTTCACTGAGCAAGGAGTAGGTCTTGTCTATTACATATTGGGTTTATGGAACGGTATCTGAGCTAATTTGAAACCCTTGTTTTATGCATCACCCCACCTCACCTTTCCCGTTAAGCAGCCATAGTGTGTTTTCTAAACGTGCGACTCTGTTCTGTTTTGTAATTCAGTTCAAGGGTAGCGGTTTTTACATTCTCTCTGTAAGTGATATCTTATGATAAGTGTCTTTTTCTGTGTGACTTATTTCACTTAGAATCGTCGTACCTAAATCCACTCATCATGCTGCTCCTAGCCTTATGACGTTGATTTCATGGCTGAGTGATATTCCATTGTACATAAGGACCACAACTTCTTTATCCATTCTTCTCTTTCCTGGGATGTTTAAGGTGTAACGAAGTGGAGGTTCTTGTCAACAGAGCAGCCCTAAACTTTGGGGTGCCTGTGTCTTGCTGATTTTTAGTTTTCCCAATTTATACGCCCATGAGTGGAAGTGCCCTATGCTCTCTAAGCTGAGTTTTTTAGATGTTTCAGGACACACCGTACACTTCTCCAGAGTGGCTGTTGGCAATTTACAGCCCGCCCATCAGCGTAGCAAGGCTCCCATTTCTCCATGGCCTGTCCTGCATTTCTGGTTTTGACACTTTATTCAGCATGGCCCTTTTGACCGATGGGAAGCGAGACTTCTTTGTAGCGCTGATTTGCCTTTCCAGGTTGCTTGGTTGGCCAAAAAGGGCGTATGCGTTTTTTCCTGAATATATTCAGGAAAAAACGCATACGCCCTTTTTGGCCAAGGGCATCATTGTCGAGGTTTTGCCGCTTTTCCTGTGCTTTAAAGGCGATTCGAATCTACCTCCTGAAATCGGTTTCCTGCAATTCTGCCTTGCTTTCAAATCCTCTTCGTAGCCTTCCCTCCATATATTTGTGGACGAGAGTTATCATTTCTAACTCTGCAGGTTTGTGAATTGCAGTGCCCCTGAGCTCCATTTTTCAACTCGCTTTCTTGGGAGCTGGCCGCAAAAGCGCAGGATTGCTTCAGGCCCTATTCTGGCTCCGGGCGGCAGGCTGAGCCTGTGGTTAATTCTGCTTCCTGATGGGAAAATAGAGTGACCTCTGCCTGTCCCAACACCTAGAGCTAGTCTCTCATTGGTTCCCCCTCTTCCCGTTCATCCTCAGGACAAATTGCAACGTGTACGGAACAGGAGGTTAAAGGTGCTGATTCTCCAAGGAGGGAGATTGCTAGTAAAGCGGCTGGAATGGCGAACCGGAGCACAAGGAGATGAGAAATGAGGTGCGTTTTAGAAACCTTTCCCGGTCACACGGTGTACCATCTTCTGGGTTGCTCGTGCATGTTTTCGACGTAGGAAGATGCCCTGGAACCTGGAGATTTGGGACCCATGGGATGGGTACCACGCCGTATTACTTTAAAGGGTCTGCGTTAGCTCACCCAACCTCACCAAACCTCTCAGCCCCAAGAGTGTCCACCCTTATGTCTCAATCAGCTGTGGGTCTAGATATGGTCAATCCAGGTGGCATCGCAGCCCCTGAACGAATTTTGTAAGAATTTCTCTCTCTTTCACTGTCTTTGTTTCACGGGTTTTTAAAAGTAATTGATTTTTATAATAGGGTTTAGCTGCTTTGCACTGCTGTGTTTATGCCGCTTTACACCCACTTGACTCACTTACAGAGAGATATCACTACATAGGTTTTAAGATTCTTACTAGTCAGATATATTCCTGGGCGGTGAATAGGGGTTGTTGAGTCCAGTTCACTGAGCAAGGAGTAGGTCTTGTCTATTACATATTGGGTTTATGGAACGGTATCTGAGCTAATTTGAAACCCTTGTTTTATGCATCACCCCACCTCACCTTTCCCGTTAAGCAGCCATAGTGTGTTTTCTAAACGTGCGACTCTGTTCTGTTTTGTAATTCAGTTCAAGGGTAGCGGTTTTTACATTCTCTCTGTAAGTGATATCTTATGATAAGTGTCTTTTTCTGTGTGACTTATTTCACTTAGATTCGTCGTACCTAAATCCACTCATCATGCTGCTCCTAGCCTTATGACGTTGATTTCATGGCTGAGTGATATTCCATTGTACATAAGGACCACAACTTCTTTATCCATTCTTCTCTTTCCTGGGATGTTTAAGGTGTAACGAAGTGGAGGTTCTTGTCAACAGAGCAGCCCTAAACTTTGGGGTGCCTGTGTCTTGCTGATTTTTAGTTTTCCCAATTTATACGCCCATGAGTGGAAGTGCCCTATGCTCTCTAAGCTGAGTTTTTTAGATGTTTCAGGACACACCGTACACTTCTCCAGAGTGGCTGTTGGCAATTTACAGCCCGCCCATCAGCGTAGCAAGGCTCCCATTTCTCCATGGCCTGTCCTGCATTTCTGGTTTTGACACTTTATTCAGCATGGCCCTTTTGACCGATGGGAAGCGAGACTTCTTTGTAGCGCTGATTTGCCTTTCCAGGTTGCTTGGTTGGCCAAAAAGGGCGTATGCGTTTTTTCCTGAATATATTCAGGAAAAAACGCATACGCCCTTTTTGGCCAAGGGCATCATTGTCGAGGTTTTGCCGCTTTTCCTGTGCTTTAAAGGCGATTCGAATCTACCTCCTGAAATCGGTTTCCTGCAATTCTGCCTTGCTTTCAAATCCTCTTCGTAGCCTTCCCTCCATATATTTGTGGACGAGAGTTATCATTTCTAACTCTGCAGGTTTGTGAATTGCAGTGCCCCTGAGCTCCATTTTTCAACTCGCTTTCTTGGGAGCTGGCCGCAAAAGCGCAGGATTGCTTCAGGCCCTATTCTGGCTCCGGGCGGCAGGCTGAGCCTGTGGTTAATTCTGCTTCCTGATGGGAAAATAGAGTGACCTCTGCCTGTCCCAACACCTAGAGCTAGTCTCTCATTGGTTCCCCCTCTTCCCGTTCATCCTCAGGACAAATTGCAACGTGTACGGAACAGGAGGTTAAAGGTGCTGATTCTCCAAGGAGGGAGATTGCTAGTAAAGCGGCTGGAATGGCGAACCGGAGCACAAGGAGATGAGAAATGAGGTGCGTTTTAGAAACCTTTCCCGGTCACACGGTGTACCATCTTCTGGGTTTCTCGTGCATGTTTTCGACGTAGGAAGATGCCCTTGAACCTGGAGATTTGGGACCCATGGGATGGGTACCACGCCGTATTACTTTAAAGGGTCTGCGTTAGCTCACCCAACCTCACCAAACCTCTCAGCCCCAAGAGTGTCCACCCTTATGTCTCAATCAGCTGTGGGTCTAGATATGGTCAATCCAGGTGGCATCGCAGCCCCTGAACGAATTTTGTAAGAATTTCTCTCTCTTTCACTGTCTTTGTTTCACGGGTTTTTAAAAGTAATTGATTTTTATAATAGGGTTTAGCTGCTTTGCACTGCTGTGTTTATGCCGCTTTACACCCACTTGACTCACTTACAGAGAGATATCAATACATAGGTTTTAAGATTCTTACTAGTCAGATATATTCCTGGGCGGTGAATAGGGGTTGTTGAGTCCAGTTCACTGAGCAAGGAGTAGGTCTTGTCTATTACATATTGGGTTTATGGAACGGTATCTGAGCTAATTTGAAACCCTTGTTTTATGCATCACCCCACCTCACCTTTCCCGTTAAGCAGCCATAGTGTGTTTTCTAAACGTGCGACTCTGTTCTGTTTTGTAATTCAGTTCAAGGGTAGCGGTTTTTACATTCTCTCTGTAAGTGATATCTTATGATAAGTGTCTTTTTCTGTGTGACTTATTTCACTTAGAATCGTCGTACCTAAATCCACTCATCATGCTGCTCCTAGCCTTATGACGTTGATTTCATGGCTGAGTGATATTCCATTGTACATAAGGACCACAACTTCTTTATCCATTCTTCTCTTTCCTGGGATGTTTAAGGTGTAACGAAGTGGAGGTTCTTGTCAACAGAGCAGCCCTAAACTTTGGGGTGCCTGTGTCTTGCTGATTTTTAGTTTTCCCAATTTATACGCCCATGAGTGGAAGTGCCCTATGCTCTCTAAGCTGAGTTTTTTAGATGTTTCAGGACACACCGTACACTTCTCCAGAGTGGCTGTTGGCAATTAACAGCCCGCCCATCAGCGTAGCAAGGCTCCCATTTCTCCATGGCCTGTCCTGCATTTCTGGTTTTGACACTTTATTCAGCATGGCCCTTTTGACCGATGGGAAGCGAGACTTCTTTGTAGCGCTGATTTGCCTTTCCAGGTTGCTTGGTTGGCCAAAAAGGGCGTATGCGTTTTTTCCTGAATATATTCAGGAAAAAACGCATACGCCCTTTTTGGCCAAGGGCATCATTGTCGAGGTTTTGCCGCTTTTCCTGTGCTTTAAAGGCGATTCGAATCTACCTCCTGAAATCGGTTTCCTGCAATTCTGCCTTGCTTTCAAATCCTCTTCGTAGCCTTCCCTCCATATATTTGTGGACGAGAGTTATCATTTCTAACTCTGCAGGTTTGTGAATTGCAGTGCCCCTGAGCTCCATTTTTCAACTCGCTTTCTTGGGAGCTGGCCGCAAAAGCGCAGGATTGCTTCAGGCCCTATTCTGGCTCCGGGCGGCAGGCTGAGCCTGTGGTTAATTCTGCTTCCTGATGGGAAAATAGAGTGACCTCTGCCTGTCCCAACACCTAGAGCTAGTCTCTCATTGGTTCCCCCTCTTCCCGTTCATCCTCAGGACAAATTGCAACGTGTACGGAACAGGAGGTTAAAGGTGCTGATTCTCCAAGGAGGGAGATTGCTAGTAAAGCAGCTGGAATGGCGAACCGGAGCACAAGGAGATGAGAAATGAGGTGCGTTTTAGAAACCTTTCCCGGTCACACGGTGTACCATCTTCTGGGTTGCTCGTGCATGTTTTCGACGTAGGAAGATGCCCTGGAACCTGGAGATTTGGGACCCATGGGATGGGTACCACGCCGTATTACTTTAAAGGGTCTGCGTTAGCTCACCCAACCTCACCAAACCTCTCAGCCCCAAGAGTGTCCACCCTTATGTCTCAATCAGCTGTGGGTCTAGATATGGTCAATCCAGGTGGCATCGCAGCCCCTGAACGAATTTTGTAAGAATTTCTCTCTCTTTCACTGTCTTTGTTTCACGGGTTTTTAAAAGTAATTGATTTTTATAATAGGGTTTAGCTGCTTTGCACTGCTGTGTTTATGCCGCTTTACACCCACTTGACTCACTTACAGAGAGATATCACTACATAGGTTTTAAGATTCTTACTAGTCAGATATATTCTTGGGCGGTGAATAGGGGTTGTTGAGTCCAGTTCACTGAGCAAGGAGTAGGTCTTGTCTATTACATATTGGGTTTATGGAACGGTATCTGAGCTAATTTGAAACCCTTGTTTTATGCATCACCCCACCTCACCTTTCCCGTTAAGCAGCCATAGTGTGTTTTCTAAACGTGCGACTCTGTTCTGTTTTGTAATTCAGTTCAAGGGTAGCGGTTTTTACATTCCCTCTGTAAGTGATATCTTATGATAAGTGTCTTTTTCTGTGTGACTTATTTCACTTAGAATCGTCGTACCTAAATCCACTCATCATGCTGCTCCTAGCCTTATGACGTTGATTTCATGGCTGAGTGATATTCCATTGTACATAAGGACCACAACTTCTTTATCCATTCTTCTCTTTCCTGGGATGTTTAAGGTGTAACGAAGTGGAGGTTCTTGTCAACAGAGCAGCCCTAAACTTTGGGGTGCCTGTGTCTTGCTGATTTTTAGTTTTCCCAATTTATACGCCCATGAGTGGAAGTGCCCTATGCTCTCTAAGCTGAGTTTTTTAGATGTTTCAGGACACACCGTACACTTCTCCAGAGTGGCTGTTGGCAATTTACAGCCCGCCCATCAGCGTAGCAAGGCTCCCATTTCTCCATGGCCTGTCCTGCATTTCTGGTTTTGACACTTTATTCAGCATGGCCCTTTTGACCGATGGGAAGCGAGACTTCTTTGTAGCGCTGATTTGCCTTTCCAGGTTGCTTGGTTGGCCAAAAAGGGCGTATGCGTTTTTTCCTGAATCTATTCAGGAAAAAACGCATACGCCCTTTTTGGCCAAGGGCATCATTGTCGAGGTTTTGCCGCTTTTCCTGTGCTTTAAAGGCGATTCGAATCTACCTCCTGAAATCGGTTTCCTGCAATTCTGCCTTGCTTTCAAATCCTCTTCGTAGCCTTCCCTCCATATATTTGTGGACGAGAGTTATCATTTCTAACTCTGCAGGTTTGTGAATTGCAGTGCCCCTGAGCTCCATTTTTCAACTCGCTTTCTTGGGAGCTGGCCGCAAAAGTGCAGGATTGCTTCAGGCCCTATTCTGGCTCCGGGCGGCAGGCTGAGCCTGTGGTTAATTCTTCTTCCTGATGGGAAAATAGAGTGACCTGTGCCTGTCCGAACACCTAGAGCTAGTCTCTCATTGGTTCCCCCTCTTCCCGTTCATCCTCAGGACAAATTGCAACGTGTACGGAACAGGAGGTTAAAGGTGCTGATTCTCCAAGGAGGGAGATTGCTAGTAAAGCGGCTGGAATGGCGAACCGGAGCACAAGGAGATGAGAAATGAGGTGCGTTTTAGAAACCTTTCCCGGTCACACGGTGTACCATCTTCTGGGTTGCTCGTGCATGTTTTCGACGTAGGAAGATGCCCTGGAACCTGGAGATTTGGGACCCATGGGATGGGTACCACGCCGTATTACTTTAAAGGGTCTGCGTTAGCTCACCCAACCTCACCAAACCTCTCAGCCCCAAGAGTGTCCACCCTTATGTCTCAGTCATCTGTGGGTCTAGATATGGTCAATCCAGCTGGCATCGCAGCCCCTGAACGAATTTTGTAAGAATTTCTCTCTCTTTCACTGTCTTTGTTTCACGGGTTTTTAAAAGTAATTGATTTTTATAATGGGGTTTAGCTGCTTTGCACTGCTGTGTTTATGCCGCTTTACACCTACTTGACTCACTTACAGAGAGATATCAATACATAGGTTTTAAGATTCTTACTAGTCAGATATATTCCTGGGCGGTGAATAGGGGTTGTTGAGTCCAGTTCACTGAGCAAGGAGTAGGTCTTGTCTATTACATATTGGGTTTATGGAACGGTATCTGAGCTAATTTGAAACCCTTGTTTTATGCATCACCCCACCTCACCTTTCCCGTTAAGCAGCCATAGTGTGTTTTCTAAACGTGCGACTCTGTTCTGTTTTGTAATTCAGTTCAAGGGTAGCGGTTTTTACATTCTCTCTGTAAGTGATATCTTATGATAAGTGTCTTTTTCTGTGTGACTTATTTCACTTAGAATCGTCGTACCTAAATCCACTCATCATGCTGCTCCTAGCCTTATGACGTTGATTTCATGGCTGAGTGATATTCCATTGTACATAAGGACCACAACTTCTTTATCCATTCTTCTCTTTCCTGGGATGTTTAAGGTGTAACGAAGTGGAGGTTCTTGTCAACAGAGCAGCCCTAAACTTTGGGGTGCCTGTGTCTTGCTGATTTTTAGTTTTCCCAATTTATACGCCCATGAGTGGAAGTGCCCTATGCTCTCTAAGCTGAGTTTTTTAGATGTTTCAGGACACACCGTACACTTCTCCAGAGTGGCTGTTGGCAATTTACAGCCCGCCCATCAGCGTAGCAAGGCTCCCATTTCTCCATGGCCTGTCCTGCATTTCTGGTTTTGACACTTTATTCAGCATGGCCCTTTTGACCGATGGGAAGCGAGACTTCTTTGTAGCGCTGATTTGCCTTTCCAGGTTGCTTGGTTGGCCAAAAAGGGCGTATGCGTTTTTTCCTGAATATATTCAGGAAAAAACGCATACGCCCTTTTTGGCCAAGGGCATCATTGTCGAGGTTTTGCCGCTTTTCCTGTGCTTTAAAGGCGATTCGAATCTACCTCCTGAAATCGGTTTCCTGCAATTCTGCCTTGCTTTCAAATCCTCTTCGTAGCCTTCCCTCCATATATTTGTGGACGAGAGTTATCATTTCTAACTCTGCAGGTTTGTGAATTGCAGTGCCCCTGAGCTCCATTTTTCAACTCGCTTTCTTGGGAGCTGGCCGCAAAAGCGCAGGATTGCTTCAGGCCCTATTCTGGCTCCGGGCGGCAGGCTGAGCCTGTGGTTAATTCTGCTTCCTGATGGGAAAATAGAGTGACCTGTGCCTGTCCCAACACCTAGAGCTAGTCTCTCATTGGTTCCCCCTCTTCCCGTTCATCCTCAGGACAAATTGCAACGTGTTCGGAACAGGAGGTTAAAGGTGCTGATTCTCCAAGGAGGGAGATTGCTAGTAAAGCGGCTGGAATGGCGAACCGGAGCACAAGGAGATGAGAAATGAGGTGCGTTTTAGAAACCTTTCCCGGTCACACGGTGTACCATCTTCTGGGTTGCTCGTGCATGTTTTCGACGTAGGAAGATGCCCTGGAACCTGGAGATTTGGGACCCATGGGATGGGTACCACGCCGTATTACTTTAAAGGGTCTGCGTTAGCTCACCCAACCTCACCAAACCTCTCAGCCCCAAGAGTGTCCACCCTTATGTCTCAATCAGCTGTGGGTCTAGATATGGTCAATCCAGGTGGCATCGCAGCCCCTGAACGAATTTTGTAAGAATTTCTCTCTCTTTCACTGTCTTTGTTTCACGGGTTTTTAAAAGTAATTGATTTTTATAATAGGGTTTAGCTGCTTTGCACTGCTGTGTTTATGCCGCTTTACACCCACTTGACTCACTTACAGAGAGATATCACTACATAGGTTTTAAGATTCTTACTAGTCAGATATATTCTTGGGCGGTGAATAGGGGTTGTTGAGTCCAGTTCACTGAGCAAGGAGTAGGTCTTGTCTATTACATATTGGGTTTATGGAACGGTATCTGAGCTAATTTGAAACCCTTGTTTTATGCATCACCCCACCTCACCTTTCCCGTTAAGCAGCCATAGTGTGTTTTCTAAACGTGCGACTCTGTTCTGTTTTGTAATTCAGTTCAAGGGTAGCGGTTTTTACATTCCCTCTGTAAGTGATATCTTATGATAAGTGTCTTTTTCTGTGTGACTTATTTCACTTAGAATCGTCGTACCTAAATCCACTCATCATGCTGCTCCTAGCCTTATGACGTTGATTTCATGGCTGAGTGATATTCCATTGTACATAAGGACCACAACTTCTTTATCCATTCTTCTCTTTCCTGGGATGTTTAAGGTGTAACGAAGTGGAGGTTCTTGTCAACAGAGCAGCCCTAAACTTTGGGGTGCCTGTGTCTTGCTGATTTTTAGTTTTCCCAATTTATACGCCCATGAGTGGAAGTGCCCTATGCTCTCTAAGCTGAGTTTTTTAGATGTTTCAGGACACACCGTACACTTCTCCAGAGTGGCTGTTGGCAATTTACAGCCCGCCCATCAGCGTAGCAAGGCTCCCATTTCTCCATGGCCTGTCCTGCATTTCTGGTTTTGACACTTTATTCAGCATGGCCCTTTTGACCGATGGGAAGCGAGACTTCTTTGTAGCGCTGATTTGCCTTTCCAGGTTGCTTGGTTGGCCAAAAAGGGCGTATGCGTTTTTTCCTGAATATATTCAGGAAAAAACGCATACGCCCTTTTTGGCCAAGGGCATCATTGTCGAGGTTTTGCCGCTTTTCCTGTGCTTTAAAGGCGATTCGAATCTACCTCCTGAAATCGGTTTCCTGCAATTCTGCCTTGCTTTCAAATCCTCTTCGTAGCCTTCCCTCCATATATTTGTGGACGAGAGTTATCATTTCTAACTCTGCAGGTTTGTGAATTGCAGTGCCCCTGAGCTCCATTTTTCAACTCGCTTTCTTGGGAGCTGGCCGCAAAAGCGCAGGATTGCTTCAGGCCCTATTCTGGCTCCGGGCGGCAGGCTGAGCCTGTGGTTAATTCTGCTTCCTGATGGGAAAATAGAGTGACCTCTGCCTGTCCCAACACCTAGAGCTAGTCTCTCATTGGTTCCCCCTCTTCCCGTTCATCCTCAGGACAAATTGCAACGTGTACGGAACAGGAGGTTAAAGGTGCTGATTCTCCAAGGAGGGAGATTGCTAGTAAAGCGGCTGGAATGGCGAACCGGAGCACAAGGAGATGAGAAATGAGGTGCGTTTTAGAAACCTTTCCCGGTCACACGGTGTACCATCTTCTGGGTTGCTCGTGCATGTTTTCGACGTAGGAAGATGCCCTGGAACCTGGAGATTTGGGACCCATGGGATGGGTACCACGCCGTATTACTTTAAAGGGTCTGCGTTAGCTCACCCAACCTCACCAAACCTCTCAGCCCCAAGAGTGTCCACCCTTATGTCTCAATCAGCTGTGGGTCTAGATATGGTCAATCCAGGTGGCATCGCAGCCCCTGAACGAATTTTGTAAGAATTTCTCTCTCTTTCACTGTCTTTGTTTCACGGGTTTTTAAAAGTAATTGATTTTTATAATAGGGTTTAGCTGCTTTGCACTGCTGTGTTTATGCCGCTTTACACCCACTTGACTCACTTACAGAGAGATATCAATACATAGGTTTTAAGATTCTTACTAGTCAGATATATTCCTGGGCGGTGAATAGGGGTTGTTGAGTCCAGTTCACTGAGCAAGGAGTAGGTCTTGTCTATTACATATTGGGTTTATGGAACGGTATCTGAGCTAATTTGAAACCCTTGTTTTATGCATCACCCCACCTCACCTTTCCCGTTAAGCAGCCATAGTGTGTTTTCTAAACGTGCGACTCTGTTCTGTTTTGTAATTCAGTTCAAGGGTAGCGGTTTTTACATTCTCTCTGTAAGTGATATCTTATGATAAGTGTCTTTTTCTGTGTGACTTATTTCACTTAGAATCGTCGTACCTAAATCCACTCATCATGCTGCTCCTAGCCTTATGACGTTGATTTCATGGCTGAGTGATATTCCATTGTACATAAGGACCACAACTTCTTTATCCATTCTTCTCTTTCCTGGGATGTTTAAGGTGTAACGAAGTGGAGGTTCTTGTCAACAGAGCAGCCCTAAACTTTGGGGTGCCTGTGTCTTGCTGATTTTTAGTTTTCCCAATTTATACGCCCATGAGTGGAAGTGCCCTATGCTCTCTAAGCTGAGTTTTTTAGATGTTTCAGGACACACCGTACACTTCTCCAGAGTGGCTGTTGGCAATTTACAGCCCGCCCATCAGCGTAGCAAGGCTCCCATTTCTCCATGGCCTGTCCTGCATTTCTGGTTTTGACACTTTATTCAGCATGGCCCTTTTGACCGATGGGAAGCGAGACTTCTTTGTAGCGCTGATTTGCCTTTCCAGGTTGCTTGGTTGGCCAAAAAGGGCGTATGCGTTTTTTCCTGAATATATTCAGGAAAAAACGCATACGCCCTTTTTGGCCAAGGGCATCATTGTCGAGGTTTTGCCGCTTTTCCTGTGCTTTAAAGGCGATTCGAATCTACCTCCTGAAATCGGTTTCCTGCAATTCTGCCTTGCTTTCAAATCCTCTTCGTAGCCTTCCCTCCATATATTTGTGGACGAGAGTTATCATTTCTAACTCTGCAGGTTTGTGAATTGCAGTGCCCCTGAGCTCCATTTTTCAACTCGCTTTCTTGGGAGCTGGCCGCAAAAGCGCAGGATTGCTTCAGGCCCTATTCTGGCTCCGGGCGGCAGGCTGAGCCTGTGGTTAATTCTTCTTCCTGATGGGAAAATAGAGTGACCTGTGCCTGTCCCAACACCTAGAGCTAGTCTCTCATTGGTTCCCCCTCTTCCCGTTCATCCTCAGGACAAATTGCAATGTGTACGGAACAGGAGGTTAAAGGTGCTGATTCTCCAAGGAGGGCGATTGCTAGTAAAGCGGCTGGAATGGCGAACCGGAGCACAAGGAGATGAGAAATGAGGTGCGTTTTAGAAACCTTTCCCGGTCACACGGTGTACCATCTTCTGGGTTTCTCGTGCATGTTTTCGACGTAGGAAGATGCCCTGGAACCTGGAGATTTGGGACCCATGGGATGGGTACCACGCCGTATTACTTTAAAGGGTCTGCGTTAGCTCACCCAACCTCACCAAACCTCTCAGCCCCAAGAGTGTCCACCCTTATGTCTCAATCAGCTGTGGGTCTAGATATGGTCAATCCAGGTGGCATCGCAGCCCCTGAACGAATTTTGTAAGAATTTCTCTCTCTTTCACTGTCTTTGTTTCACGGGTTTTTAAAAGTAATTGATTTTTATAATAGGGTTTAGCTGCTTTGCACTGCTGTGTTTATGCCGCTTTACACCCACTTGACTCACTTACAGAGAGATATCAATACATAGGTTTTAAGATTCTTACTAGTCAGATATATTCTTGGGCGGTGAATAGGGGTTGTTGAGTCCAGTTCACTGAGCAAGGAGTAGGTCTTGTCTATTACATATTGGGTTTATGGAACGGTATCTGAGCTAATTTGAAACCCTTGTTTTATGCATCACCCCACCTCACCTTTCCCGTTAAGCAGCCATAGTGTGTTTTCTAAACGTGCGACTCTGTTCTGTTTTGTAATTCAGTTCAAGGGTAGCGGTTTTTACATTCTCTCTGTAAGTGATATCTTATGATAAGTGTCTTTTTCTGTGTGACTTATTTCACTTAGAATCGTCGTACCTAAATCCACTCATCATGCTGCTCCTAGCCTTATGACGTTGATTTCATGGCTGAGTGATATTCCATTGTACATAAGGACCACAACTTCTTTATCCATTCTTCTCTTTCCTGGGATGTTTAAGGTGTAACGAAGTGGAGGTTCTTGTCAACAGAGCAGCCCTAAACTTTGGGGTGCCTGTGTCTTGCTGATTTTTAGTTTTCCCAATTTATACGCCCATGAGTGGAAGTGCCCTATGCTCTCTAAGCTGAGTTTTTTAGATGTTTCAGGACACACCGTACACTTCTCCAGAGTGGCTGTTGGCAATTTACAGCCCGCCCATCAGCGTAGCAAGGCTCCCATTTCTCCATGGCCTGTCCTGCATTTCTGGTTTTGACACTTTATTCAGCATGGCCCTTTTGACCGATGGGAAGCGAGACTTCTTTGTAGCGCTGATTTGCCTTTCCAGGTTGCTTGGTTGGCCAAAAAGGGCGTATGCGTTTTTTCCTGAATATATTCAGGAAAAAACGCATACGCCCTTTTTGGCCAAGGGCATCATTGTCGAGGTTTTGCCGCTTTTCCTGTGCTTTAAAGGCGATTCGAATCTACCTCCTGAAATCGGTTTCCTGCAATTCTGCCTTGCTTTCAAATCCTCTTCGTAGCCTTCCCTCCATATATTTGTGGACGAGAGTTATCATTTCTAACTCTGCAGGTTTGTGAATTGCAGTGCCCCTGAGCTCCATTTTTCAACTCGCTTTCTTGGGAGCTGGCCGCAAAAGCGCAGGATTGCTTCAGGCCCTATTCTGGCTCCGGGCGGCAGGCTGAGCCTGTGGTTAATTCTTCTTCCTGATGGGAAAATAGAGTGACCTCTGCCTGTCCCAACACCTAGAGCTAGTCTCTCATTGGTTCCCCCTCTTCCCGTTCATCCTCAGGACAAATTGCAACGTGTACGGAACAGGAGGTTAAAGGTGCTGATTCTCCAAGGAGGGAGATTGCTAGTAAAGCGGCTGGAATGGCGAACCGGAGCACAAGGAGATGAGAAATGAGGTGCGTTTTAGAAACCTTTCCCGGTCACACGGTGTACCATCTTCTGGGTTGCTCGTGCATGTTTTCGACGTAGGAAGATGCCCTGGAACCTGGAGATTTGGGACCCATGGGATGGGTACCACGCCGTATTACTTTAAAGGGTCTGCGTTAGCTCACCCAACCTCACCAAACCTCTCAGCCCCAAGAGTGTCCACCCTTATGTCTCAATCAGCTGTGGGTCTAGATATGGTCAATCCAGGTGGCATCGCAGCCCCTGAACGAATTTTGTAAGAATTTCTCTCTCTTTCACTGTCTTTGTTTCACGGGTTTTTAAAAGTAATTGATTTTTATAATAGGGTTTAGCTGCTTTGCACTGCTGTGTTTATGCCGCTTTACACCCACTTGACTCACTTACAGAGAGATATCAATACATAGGTTTTAAGATTCTTACTAGTCAGATATATTCTTGGGCGGTGAATAGGGGTTGTTGAGTCCAGTTCACTGAGCAAGGAGTAGGTCTTGTCTATTACATATTGGGTTTATGGAACGGTATCTGAGCTAATTTGAAACCCTTGTTTTATGCATCACCCCACCTCACCTTTCCCGTTAAGCAGCCATAGTGTGTTTTCTAAACGTGCGACTCTGTTCTGTTTTGTAATTCAGTTCAAGGGTAGCGGTTTTTACATTCCCTCTGTAAGTGATATCTTATGATAAGTGTCTTTTTCTGTGTGACTTATTTCACTTAGAATCGTCGTACCTAAATCCACTCATCATGCTGCTCCTAGCCTTATGACGTTGATTTCATGGCTGAGTGATATTCCATTGTACATAAGGACCACAACTTCTTTATCCATTCTTCTCTTTCCTGGGATGTTTAAGGTGTAACGAAGTGGAGGTTCTTGTCAACAGAGCAGCCCTAAACTTTGGGGTGCCTGTGTCTTGCTGATTTTTAGTTTTCCCAATTTATACGCCCATGAGTGGAAGTGCCCTATGCTCTCTAAGCTGAGTTTTTTAGATGTTTCAGGACACACCGTACACTTCTCCAGAGTGGCTGTTGGCAATTTACAGCCCGCCCATCAGCGTAGCAAGGCTCCCATTTCTCCATGGCCTGTCCTGCATTTCTGGTTTTGACACTTTATTCAGCATGGCCCTTTTGACCGATGGGAAGCGAGACTTCTTTGTAGCGCTGATTTGCCTTTCCAGGTTGCTTGGTTGGCCAAAAAGGGCGTATGCGTTTTTTCCTGAATATATTCAGGAAAAAACGCATACGCCCTTTTTGGCCAAGGGCATCATTGTCGAGGTTTTGCCGCTTTTCCTGTGCTTTAAAGGCGATTCGAATCTACCTCCTGAAATCGGTTTCCTGCAATTCTGCCTTGCTTTCAAATCCTCTTCGTAGCCTTCCCTCCATATATTTGTGGACGAGAGTTATCATTTCTAACTCTGCAGGTTTGTGAATTGCAGTGCCCCTGAGCTCCATTTTTCAACTCGCTTTCTTGGGAGCTGGCCGCAAAAGCGCAGGATTGCTTCAGGCCCTATTCTGGCTCCGGGCGGCAGGCTGAGCCTGTGGTTAATTCTTCTTCCTGATGGGAAAATAGAGTGACCTGTGCCTGTCCCAACACCTAGAGCTAGTCTCTCATTGGTTCCCCCTCTTCCCGTTCATCCTCAGGACAAATTGCAACGTGTACGGAACAGGAGGTTAAAGGTGCTGATTCTCCAAGGAGGGAGATTGCTAGTAAAGCGGCTGGAATGGCGAACCGGAGCACAAGGAGATGAGAAATGAGGTGCGTTTTAGAAACCTTTCCCGGTCACACGGTGTACCATCTTCTGGGTTTCTCGTGCATGTTTTCGACGTAGGAAGATGCCCTGGAACCTGGAGATTTGGGACCCATGGGATGGGTACCACGCCGTATTACTTTAAAGGGTCTGCGTTAGCTCACCCAACCTCACCAAACCTCTCAGCCCCAAGAGTGTCCACCCTTATGTCTCAATCAGCTGTGGGTCTAGATATGGTCAATCCAGGTGGCATCGCAGCCCCTGAACGAATTTTGTAAGAATTTCTCTCTCTTTCACTGTCTTTGTTTCACGGGTTTTTAAAAGTAATTGATTTTTATAATAGGGTTTAGCTGCTTTGCACTGCTGTGTTTATGCCGCTTTACACCCACTTGACTCACTTACAGAGAGATATCAATACATAGGTTTTAAGATTCTTACTAGTCAGATATATTCTTGGGCGGTGAATAGGGGTTGTTGAGTCCAGTTCACTGAGCAAGGAGTAGGTCTTGTCTATTACATATTGGGTTTATGGAACGGTATCTGAGCTAATTTGAAACCCTTGTTTTATGCATCACCCCACCTCACCTTTCCCGTTAAGCAGCCATAGTGTGTTTTCTAAACGTGCGACTCTGTTCTGTTTTGTAATTCAGTTCAAGGGTAGCGGTTTTTACATTCCCTCTGTAAGTGATATCTTATGATAAGTGTCTTTTTCTGTGTGACTTATTTCACTTAGAATCGTCGTACCTAAATCCACTCATCATGCTGCTCCTAGCCTTATGACGTTGATTTCATGGCTGAGTGATATTCCATTGTACATAAGGACCACAACTTCTTTATCCATTCTTCTCTTTCCTGGGATGTTTAAGGTGTAACGAAGTGGAGGTTCTTGTCAACAGAGCAGCCCTAAACTTTGGGGTGCCTGTGTCTTGCTGATTTTTAGTTTTCCCAATTTATACGCCCATGAGTGGAAGTGCCCTATGCTCTCTAAGCTGAGTTTTTTAGATGTTTCAGGACACACCGTACACTTCTCCAGAGTGGCTGTTGGCAATTTACAGCCCGCCCATCAGCGTAGCAAGGCTCCCATTTCTCCATGGCCTGTCCTGCATTTCTGGTTTTGACACTTTATTCAGCATGGCCCTTTTGACCGATGGGAAGCGAGACTTCTTTGTAGCGCTGATTTGCCTTTCCAGGTTGCTTGGTTGGCCAAAAAGGGCGTATGCGTTTTTTCCTGAATATATTCAGGAAAAAACGCATACGCCCTTTTTGGCCAAGGGCATCATTGTCGAGGTTTTGCCGCTTTTCCTGTGCTTTAAAGGCGATTCGAATCTACCTCCTGAAATCGGTTTCCTGCAATTCTGCCTTGCTTTCAAATCCTCTTCGTAGCCTTCCCTCCATATATTTGTGGACGAGAGTTATCATTTCTAACTCTGCAGGTTTGTGAATTGCAGTGCCCCTGAGCTCCATTTTTCAACTCGCTTTCTTGGGAGCTGGCCGCAAAAGCGCAGGATTGCTTCAGGCCCTATTCTGGCTCCGGGCGGCAGGCTGAGCCTGTGGTTAATTCTTCTTCCTGATGGGAAAATAGAGTGACCTGTGCCTGTCCCAACACCTAGAGCTAGTCTCTCATTGGTTCCCCCTCTTCCCGTTCATCCTCAGGACAAATTGCAACGTGTACGGAACAGGAGGTTAAAGGTGCTGATTCTCCAAGGAGGGAGATTGCTAGTAAAGCGGCTGGAATGGCGAACCGGAGCACAAGGAGATGAGAAATGAGGTGCGTTTTAGAAACCTTTCCCGGTCACACGGTGTACCATCTTCTGGGTTGCTCGTGCATGTTTTCGACGTAGGAAGATGCCCTGGAACCTGGAGATTTGGGACCCATGGGATGGGTACCACGCCGTATTACTTTAAAGGGTCTGCGTTAGCTCACCCAACCTCACCAAACCTCTCAGCCCCAAGAGTGTCCACCCTTATGTCTCAATCAGCTGTGGGTCTAGATATGGTCAATCCAGGTGGCATCGCAGCCCCTGAACGAATTTTGTAAGAATTTCTCTCTCTTTCACTGTCTTTGTTTCACGGGTTTTTAAAAGTAATTGATTTTTATAATAGGGTTTAGCTGCTTTGCACTGCTGTGTTTATGCCGCTTTACACCCACTTGACTCACTTACAGAGAGATATCACTACATAGGTTTTAAGATTCTTACTAGTCAGATATATTCTTGGGCGGTGAATAGGGGTTGTTGAGTCCAGTTCACTGAGCAAGGAGTAGGTCTTGTCTATTACATATTGGGTTTATGGAACGGTATCTGAGCTAATTTGAAACCCTTGTTTTATGCATCACCCCACCTCACCTTTCCCGTTAAGCAGCCATAGTGTGTTTTCTAAACGTGCGACTCTGTTCTGTTTTGTAATTCAGTTCAAGGGTAGCGGTTTTTACATTCTCTCTGTAAGTGATATCTTATGATAAGTGTCTTTTTCTGTGTGACTTATTTCACTTAGAATCGTCGTACCTAAATCCACTCATCATGCTGCTCCTAGCCTTATGACGTTGATTTCATGGCTGAGTGATATTCCATTGTACATAAGGACCACAACTTCTTTATCCATTCTTCTCTTTCCTGGGATGTTTAAGGTGTAACGAAGTGGAGGTTCTTGTCAACAGAGCAGCCCTAAACTTTGGGGTGCCTGTGTCTTGCTGATTTTTAGTTTTCCCAATTTATACGCCCATGAGTGGAAGTGCCCTATGCTCTCTAAGCTGAGTTTTTTAGATGTTTCAGGACACACCGTACACTTCTCCAGAGTGGCTGTTGGCAATTTACAGCCCGCCCATCAGCGTAGCAAGGCTCCCATTTCTCCATGGCCTGTCCTGCATTTCTGGTTTTGACACTTTATTCAGCATGGCCCTTTTGACCGATGGGAAGCGAGACTTCTTTGTAGCGCTGATTTGCCTTTCCAGGTTGCTTGGTTGGCCAAAAAGGGCGTATGCGTTTTTTCCTGAATATATTCAGGAAAAAACGCATACGCCCTTTTTGGCCAAGGGCATCATTGTCGAGGTTTTGCCGCTTTTCCTGTGCTTTAAAGGCGATTCGAATCTACCTCCTGAAATCGGTTTCCTGCAATTCTGCCTTGCTTTCAAATCCTCTTCGTAGCCTTCCCTCCATATATTTGTGGACGAGAGTTATCATTTCTAACTCTGCAGGTTTGTGAATTGCAGTGCCCCTGAGCTCCATTTTTCAACTCGCTTTCTTGGGAGCTGGCCGCAAAAGCGCAGGATTGCTTCAGGCCCTATTCTGGCTCCGGGCGGCAGGCTGAGCCTGTGGTTAATTCTGCTTCCTGATGGGAAAATAGAGTGACCTGTGCCTGTCCCAACACCTAGAGCTAGTCTCTCATTGGTTCCCCCTCTTCCCGTTCATCCTCAGGACAAATTGCAACGTGTACGGAACAGGAGGTTAAAGGTGCTGATTCTCCAAGGAGGGAGATTGCTAGTAAAGCGGCTGGAATGGCGAACCGGAGCACAAGGAGATGAGAAATGAGGTGCGTTTTAGAAACCTTTCCCGGTCACACGGTGTACCATCTTCTGGGTTGCTCGTGCATGTTTTCGACGTAGGAAGATGCCCTGGAACCTGGAGATTTGGGACCCATGGGATGGGTACCACGCCGTATTACTTTAAAGGGTCTGCGTTAGCTCACCCAACCTCACCAAACCTCTCAGCCCCAAGAGTGTCCACCCTTATGTCTCAATCAGCTGTGGGTCTAGATATGGTCAATCCAGGTGGCATCGCAGCCCCTGAACGAATTTTGTAAGAATTTCTCTCTCTTTCACTGTCTTTGTTTCACGGGTTTTTAAAAGTAATTGATTTTTATAATAGGGTTTAGCTGCTTTGCACTGCTGTGTTTATGCCGCTTTACACCCACTTGACTCACTTACAGAGAGATATCACTACATAGGTTTTAAGATTCTTACTAGTCAGATATATTCTTGGGCGGTGAATAGGGGTTGTTGAGTCCAGTTCACTGAGCAAGGAGTAGGTCTTGTCTATTACATATTGGGTTTATGGAACGGTATCTGAGCTAATTTGAAACCCTTGTTTTATGCATCACCCCACCTCACCTTTCCCGTTAAGCAGCCATAGTGTGTTTTCTAAACGTGCGACTCTGTTCTGTTTTGTAATTCAGTTCAAGGGTAGCGGTTTTTACATTCCCTCTGTAAGTGATATCTTATGATAAGTGTCTTTTTCTGTGTGACTTATTTCACTTAGAATCGTCGTACCTAAATCCACTCATCATGCTGCTCCTAGCCTTATGACGTTGATTTCATGGCTGAGTGATATTCCATTGTACATAAGGACCACAACTTCTTTATCCATTCTTCTCTTTCCTGGGATGTTTAAGGTGTAACGAAGTGGAGGTTCTTGTCAACAGAGCAGCCCTAAACTTTGGGGTGCCTGTGTCTTGCTGATTTTTAGTTTTCCCAATTTATACGCCCATGAGTGGAAGTGCCCTATGCTCTCTAAGCTGAGTTTTTTAGATGTTTCAGGACACACCGTACACTTCTCCAGAGTGGCTGTTGGCAATTAACAGCCCGCCCATCAGCGTAGCAAGGCTCCCATTTCTCCATGGCCTGTCCTGCATTTCTGGTTTTGACACTTTATTCAGCATGGCCCTTTTGACCGATGGGAAGCGAGACTTCTTTGTAGCGCTGATTTGCCTTTCCAGGTTGCTTGGTTGGCCAAAAAGGGCGTATGCGTTTTTTCCTGAATATATTCAGGAAAAAACGCATACGCCCTTTTTGGCCAAGGGCATCATTGTCGAGGTTTTGCCGCTTTTCCTGTGCTTTAAAGGCGATTCGAATCTACCTCCTGAAATCGGTTTCCTGCAATTCTGCCTTGCTTTCAAATGCTCTTCGTAGCCTTCCCTCCATATATTTGTGGACGAGAGTTATCATTTCTAACTCTGCAGGTTTGTGAATTGCAGTGCCCCTGAGCTCCATTTTTCAACTCGCTTTCTTGGGAGCTGGCCGCAAAAGTGCAGGATTGCTTCAGGCCCTATTCTGGCTCCGGGCGGCAGGCTGAGCCTGTGGTTAATTCTTCTTCCTGATGGGAAAATAGAGTGACCTGTGCCTGTCCCAACACCTAGAGCTAGTCTCTCATTGGTTCCCCCTCTTCCCGTTCATCCTCAGGACAAATTGCAACGTGTACGGAACAGGAGGTTAAAGGTGCTGATTCTCCAAGGAGGGAGATTGCTAGTAAAGCGGCTGGAATGGCGAACCGGAGCACAAGGAGATGAGAAATGAGGTGCGTTTTAGAAACCTTTCCCGGTCACACGGTGTACCATCTTCTGGGTTGCTCGTGCATGTTTTCGACGTAGGAAGATGCCCTGGAACCTGGAGATTTGGGACCCATGGGATGGGTACCACGCCGTATTACTTTAAAGGGTCTGCGTTAGCTCACCCAACCTCACCAAACCTCTCAGCCCCAAGAGTGTCCACCCTTATGTCTCAGTCATCTGTGGGTCTAGATATGGTCAATCCAGCTGGCATCGCAGCCCCTGAACGAATTTTGTAAGAATTTCTCTCTCTTTCACTGTCTTTGTTTCACGGGTTTTTAAAAGTAATTGATTTTTATAATGGGGTTTAGCTGCTTTGCACTGCTGTGTTTATGCCGCTTTACACCTACTTGACTCACTTACAGAGAGATATCACTACATAGGTTTTAAGATTCTTACTAGTCAGATATATTCTTGGGCGGTGAATAGGGGTTGTTGAGTCCAGTTCACTGAGCAAGGAGTAGGTCTTGTCTATTACATATTGGGTTTATGGAACGGTATCTGAGCTAATTTGAAACCCTTGTTTTATGCATCACCCCACCTCACCTTTCCCGTTAAGCAGCCATAGTGTGTTTTCTAAACGTGCGACTCTGTTCTGTTTTGTAATTCAGTTCAAGGGTAGCGGTTTTTACATTCCCTCTGTAAGTGATATCTTATGATAAGTGTCTTTTTCTGTGTGACTTATTTCACTTAGAATCGTCGTACCTAAATCCACTCATCATGCTGCTCCTAGCCTTATGACGTTGATTTCATGGCTGAGTGATATTCCATTGTACATAAGGACCACAACTTCTTTATCCATTCTTCTCTTTCCTGGGATGTTTAAGGTGTAACGAAGTGGAGGTTCTTGTCAACAGAGCAGCCCTAAACTTTGGGGTGCCTGTGTCTTGCTGATTTTTAGTTTTCCCAATTTATACGCCCATGAGTGGAAGTGCCCTATGCTCTCTAAGCTGAGTTTTTTAGATGTTTCAGGACACACCGTACACTTCTCCAGAGTGGCTGTTGGCAATTTACAGCCCGCCCATCAGCGTAGCAAGGCTCCCATTTCTCCATGGCCTGTCCTGCATTTCTGGTTTTGACACTTTATTCAGCATGGCCCTTTTGACCGATGGGAAGCGAGACTTCTTTGTAGCGCTGATTTGCCTTTCCAGGTTGCTTGCTTGGCCAAAAAGGGCGTATGCGTTTTTTCCTGAATATATTCAGGAAAAAACGCATACGCCCTTTTTGGCCAAGGGCATCATTGTCGAGGTTTTGCCGCTTTTCCTGTGCTTTAAAGGCGATTCGAATCTACCTCCTGAAATCGGTTTCCTGCAATTCTGCCTTGCTTTCAAATCCTCTTCGTAGCCTTCCCTCCATATATTTGTGGACGAGAGTTATCATTTCTAACTCTGCAGGTTTGTGAATTGCAGTGCCCCTGAGCTCCATTTTTCAACTCGCTTTCTTGGGAGCTGGCCGCAAAAGCGCAGGATTGCTTCAGGCCCTATTCTGGCTCCGGGCGGCAGGCTGAGCCTGTGGTTAATTCTGCTTCCTGATGGGAAAATAGAGTGACCTGTGCCTGTCCCAACACCTAGAGCTAGTCTCTCATTGGTTCCCCCTCTTCCCGTTCATCCTCAGGACAAATTGCAACGTGTACGGAACAGGAGGTTAAAGGTGCTGATTCTCCAAGGAGGGAGATTGCTAGTAAAGCGGCTGGAATGGCGAACCGGAGCACAAGGAGATGAGAAATGAGGTGCGTTTTAGAAACCTTTCCCGGTCACACGGTGTACCATCTTCTGGGTTTCTCGTGCATGTTTTCGACGTAGGAAGATGCCCTGGAACCTGGAGATTTGGGACCCATGGGATGGGTACCACGCCGTATTACTTTAAAGGGTCTGCGTTAGCTCACCCAACCTCACCAAACCTCTCAGCCCCAAGAGTGTCCACCCTTATGTCTCAATCAGCTGTGGGTCTAGATATGGTCAATCCAGGTGGCATCGCAGCCCCTGAACGAATTTTGTAAGAATTTCTCTCTCTTTCACTGTCTTTGTTTCACGGGTTTTTAAAAGTAATTGATTTTTATAATAGGGTTTAGCTGCTTTGCACTGCTGTGTTTATGCCGCTTTACACCCACTTGACTCACTTACAGAGAGATATCAATACATAGGTTTTAAGATTCTTACTAGTCAGATATATTCCTGGGCGGTGAATAGGGGTTGTTGAGTCCAGTTCACTGAGCAAGGAGTAGGTCTTGTCTATTACATATTGGGTTTATGGAACGGTATCTGAGCTAATTTGAAACCCTTGTTTTATGCATCACCCCACCTCACCTTTCCCGTTAAGCAGCCATAGTGTGTTTTCTAAACGTGCGACTCTGTTCTGTTTTGTAATTCAGTTCAAGGGTAGCGGTTTTTACATTCTCTCTGTAAGTGATATCTTATGATAAGTGTCTTTTTCTGTGTGACTTATTTCACTTAGAATCGTCGTACCTAAATCCACTCATCATGCTGCTCCTAGCCTTATGACGTTGATTTCATGGCTGAGTGATATTCCATTGTACATAAGGACCACAACTTCTTTATCCATTCTTCTCTTTCCTGGGATGTTTAAGGTGTAACGAAGTGGAGGTTCTTGTCAACAGAGCAGCCCTAAACTTTGGGGTGCCTGTGTCTTGCTGATTTTTAGTTTTCCCAATTTATACGCCCATGAGTGGAAGTGCCCTATGCTCTCTAAGCTGAGTTTTTTAGATGTTTCAGGACACACCGTACACTTCTCCAGAGTGGCTGTTGGCAATTTACAGCCCGCCCATCAGCGTAGCAAGGCTCCCATTTCTCCATGGCCTGTCCTGCATTTCTGGTTTTGACACTTTATTCAGCATGGCCCTTTTGACCGATGGGAAGCGAGACTTCTTTGTAGCGCTGATTTGCCTTTCCAGGTTGCTTGGTTGGCCAAAAAGGGCGTATGCGTTTTTTCCTGAATATATTCAGGAAAAAACGCATACGCCCTTTTTGGCCAAGGGCATCATTGTCGAGGTTTTGCCGCTTTTCCTGTGCTTTAAAGGCGATTCGAATCTACCTCCTGAAATCGGTTTCCTGCAATTCTGCCTTGCTTTCAAATCCTCTTCGTTGCCTTCCCTCCATATATTTGTGGACGAGAGTTATCATTTCTAACTCTGCAGGTTTGTGAATTGCAGTGCCCCTGAGCTCCATTTTTCAACTCGCTTTCTTGGGAGCTGGCCGCAAAAGCGCAGGATTGCTTCAGGCCCTATTCTGGCTCCGGGCGGCAGGCTGAGCCTGTGGTTAATTCTGCTTCCTGATGGGAAAATAGAGTGACCTGTGCCTGTCCCAACACCTAGAGCTAGTCTCTCATTGGTTCCCCCTCTTCCCGTTCATCCTCAGGACAAATTGCAACGTGTACGGAACAGGAGGTTAAAGGTGCTGATTCTCCAAGGAGGGAGATTGCTAGTAAAGCGGCTGGAATGGCGAACCGGAGCACAAGGAGATGAGAAATGAGGTGCGTTTTAGAAACCTTTCCCGGTCACACGGTGTACCATCTTCTGGGTTGCTCGTGCATGTTTTCGACGTAGGAAGATGCCCTGGAACCTGGAGATTTGGGACCCATGGGATGGGTACCACGCCGTATTACTTTAAAGGGTCTGCGTTAGCTCACCCAACCTCACCAAACCTCTCAGCCCCAAGAGTGTCCACCCTTATGTCTCAGTCATCTGTGGGTCTAGATATGGTCAATCCAGCTGGCATCGCAGCCCCTGAACGAATTTTGTAAGAATTTCTCTCTCTTTCACTGTCTTTGTTTCACGGGTTTTTAAAAGTAATTGATTTTTATAATGGGGTTTAGCTGCTTTGCACTGCTGTGTTTATGCCGCTTTACACCTACTTGACTCACTTACAGAGAGATATCACTACATAGGTTTTAAGATTCTTACTAGTCAGATATATTCTTGGGCGGTGAATAGGGGTTGTTGAGTCCAGTTCACTGAGCAAGGAGTAGGTCTTGTCTATTACATATTGGGTTTATGGAACGGTATCTGAGCTAATTTGAAACCCTTGTTTTATGCATCACCCCACCTCACCTTTCCCGTTAAGCAGCCATAGTGTGTTTTCTAAACGTGCGACTCTGTTCTGTTTTGTAATTCAGTTCAAGGGTAGCGGTTTTTACATTCCCTCTGTAAGTGATATCTTATGATAAGTGTCTTTTTCTGTGTGACTTATTTCACTTAGAATCGTCGTACCTAAATCCACTCATCATGCTGCTCCTAGCCTTATGACGTTGATTTCATGGCTGAGTGATATTCCATTGTACATAAGGACCACAACTTCTTTATCCATTCTTCTCTTTCCTGGGATGTTTAAGGTGTAACGAAGTGGAGGTTCTTGTCAACAGAGCAGCCCTAAACTTTGGGGTGCCTGTGTCTTGCTGATTTTTAGTTTTCCCAATTTATACGCCCATGAGTGGAAGTGCCCTATGCTCTCTAAGCTGAGTTTTTTAGATGTTTCAGGACACACCGTACACTTCTCCAGAGTGGCTGTTGGCAATTTACAGCCCGCCCATCAGCGTAGCAAGGCTCCCATTTCTCCATGGCCTGTCCTGCATTTCTGGTTTTGACACTTTATTCAGCATGGCCCTTTTGACCGATGGGAAGCGAGACTTCTTTGTAGCGCTGATTTGCCTTTCCAGGTTGCTTGCTTGGCCAAAAAGGGCGTATGCGTTTTTTCCTGAATATATTCAGGAAAAAACGCATACGCCCTTTTTGGCCAAGGGCATCATTGTCGAGGTTTTGCCGCTTTTCCTGTGCTTTAAAGGCGATTCGAATCTACCTCCTGAAATCGGTTTCCTGCAATTCTGCCTTGCTTTCAAATCCTCTTCGTAGCCTTCCCTCCATATATTTGTGGACGAGAGTTATCATTTCTAACTCTGCAGGTTTGTGAATTGCAGTGCCCCTGAGCTCCATTTTTCAACTCGCTTTCTTGGGAGCTGGCCGCAAAAGCGCAGGATTGCTTCAGGCCCTATTCTGGCTCCGGGCGGCAGGCTGAGCCTGTGGTTAATTCTGCTTCCTGATGGGAAAATAGAGTGACCTGTGCCTGTCCCAACACCTAGAGCTAGTCTCTCATTGGTTCCCCCTCTTCCCGTTCATCCTCAGGACAAATTGCAACGTGTACGGAACAGGAGGTTAAAGGTGCTGATTCTCCAAGGAGGGAGATTGCTAGTAAAGCGGCTGGAATGGCGAACCGGAGCACAAGGAGATGAGAAATGAGGTGCGTTTTAGAAACCTTTCCCGGTCACACGGTGTACCATCTTCTGGGTTTCTCGTGCATGTTTTCGACGTAGGAAGATGCCCTGGAACCTGGAGATTTGGGACCCATGGGATGGGTACCACGCCGTATTACTTTAAAGGGTCTGCGTTAGCTCACCCAACCTCACCAAACCTCTCAGCCCCAAGAGTGTCCACCCTTATGTCTCAATCAGCTGTGGGTCTAGATATGGTCAATCCAGGTGGCATCGCAGCCCCTGAACGAATTTTGTAAGAATTTCTCTCTCTTTCACTGTCTTTGTTTCACGGGTTTTTAAAAGTAATTGATTTTTATAATAGGGTTTAGCTGCTTTGCACTGCTGTGTTTATGCCGCTTTACACCCACTTGACTCACTTACAGAGAGATATCAATACATAGGTTTTAAGATTCTTACTAGTCAGATATATTCCTGGGCGGTGAATAGGGGTTGTTGAGTCCAGTTCACTGAGCAAGGAGTAGGTCTTGTCTATTACATATTGGGTTTATGGAACGGTATCTGAGCTAATTTGAAACCCTTGTTTTATGCATCACCCCACCTCACCTTTCCCGTTAAGCAGCCATAGTGTGTTTTCTAAACGTGCGACTCTGTTCTGTTTTGTAATTCAGTTCAAGGGTAGCGGTTTTTACATTCTCTCTGTAAGTGATATCTTATGATAAGTGTCTTTTTCTGTGTGACTTATTTCACTTAGAATCGTCGTACCTAAATCCACTCATCATGCTGCTCCTAGCCTTATGACGTTGATTTCATGGCTGAGTGATATTCCATTGTACATAAGGACCACAACTTCTTTATCCATTCTTCTCTTTCCTGGGATGTTTAAGGTGTAACGAAGTGGAGGTTCTTGTCAACAGAGCAGCCCTAAACTTTGGGGTGCCTGTGTCTTGCTGATTTTTAGTTTTCCCAATTTATACGCCCATGAGTGGAAGTGCCCTATGCTCTCTAAGCTGAGTTTTTTAGATGTTTCAGGACACACCGTACACTTCTCCAGAGTGGCTGTTGGCAATTTACAGCCCGCCCATCAGCGTAGCAAGGCTCCCATTTCTCCATGGCCTGTCCTGCATTTCTGGTTTTGACACTTTATTCAGCATGGCCCTTTTGACCGATGGGAAGCGAGACTTCTTTGTAGCGCTGATTTGCCTTTCCAGGTTGCTTGGTTGGCCAAAAAGGGCGTATGCGTTTTTTCCTGAATATATTCAGGAAAAAACGCATACGCCCTTTTTGGCCAAGGGCATCATTGTCGAGGTTTTGCCGCTTTTCCTGTGCTTTAAAGGCGATTCGAATCTACCTCCTGAAATCGGTTTCCTGCAATTCTGCCTTGCTTTCAAATCCTCTTCGTTGCCTTCCCTCCATATATTTGTGGACGAGAGTTATCATTTCTAACTCTGCAGGTTTGTGAATTGCAGTGCCCCTGAGCTCCATTTTTCAACTCGCTTTCTTGGGAGCTGGCCGCAAAAGCGCAGGATTGCTTCAGGCCCTATTCTGGCTCCGGGCGGCAGGCTGAGCCTGTGGTTAATTCTGCTTCCTGATGGGAAAATAGAGTGACCTGTGCCTGTCCCAACACCTAGAGCTAGTCTCTCATTGGTTACCCCTCTTCCCGTTCATCCTCAGGACAAATTGCAATGTGTTCGGAACAGGAGGTTAAAGGTGCTGATTCTCCAAGGAGGGAGATTGCTAGTAAAGCGGCTGGAATGGCGAACCGGAGCACAAGGAGATGAGAAATGAGGTGCGTTTTAGAAATCTTTCCCGG